>NC_135222.1:4620919-4738419 GCF_052324685.1 Brachyhypopomus gauderio | reverse complement strand
GGAGATGTCCAGTGCTCTTCACAATGAAGACATTCAAAATGGAAGAAGAGAATGAGTCCTAACTCTCAACAGTGTCTACATTTTGAAGACCTGACTGGTACAAACAAAATACTATTATAAGTACTCTACGCTCTATTACAGAAAAAGACAGCATGAGAGAAGAGGTCAAAACGGCTTAAGGAAATTTGATTAGGGTTTTATGACAGAACCAGGTGGGATGGGGAGAGTGTGTGTGAGTGAAAGTGAGTGAACATGAGAGAGAGAGAGAGAGAGAGAGAGAGAGAGGGAGGGAGGGAGGGAAGGAGGGAAGGAGAAGAGGATGTTTTGCAGAATCCAAGCTTCTCAGACAGTGGCTGTGTGACTGGAGGAGAGTTGTTGGACTGGTATTCTCTTTTCCCTTTTTGCTGGGACCTGTTTTGGCTGTCAGGGTATGAATCCAATTGTGGAGAGGCCCGACTATGCCTACGAATCAGAGAAGGTTCTGCACTGAGCCGCAACAAATGACAGACAATTCTGAGCCCCTGTGACACAGGCTTAAGAGCAGAGAGACAGGGGGAGGGAGAGAGGGAGAGAGGGAGGGAGAGAGAAAAGGATGAATAAGACAGTGTGGAAGATGGAAGTGAATGCTAAGAGGGGTGCAGAGAGGAATATAGAGAGCTCAGCATTTTTTCACCAGCTACCTTCCAGCTGGTCTTTTTAACTGTCTGCTAGAAGCAAAATCTACTAATCATTAAGCTAAAGGCCTTTGACCCTGTGTCAGAAATGAACATTAAATGTGACACTCTCTCAATCCACCTTAACTTGAAAGAACCTTTAACCACCTTTCTCGAGTCTATGGCCAGAAGGCAATTTGTCTACTCTTCTTAGTCAACCGCAAAACGGTTCGCAGAAAGGCAGTAGCCTTCGCTCCAAATGGCAGGAGTTGGGAATAATTGGCATTACACAACACAGAAAGACTCGTCCTTATCATGAGTGTACTTTCTGGGGCTTACATAACTCATTGTGCCGAATATATCCATAAACTTTCCATGATCAAACACAAACCCCGGATAATGAAGCTGTGCTATGAATACACCACCTCTGACGATGGCGACCCAGACCAAACCCATCCAGGAGGGTGGCACTATTGCCCCAGCTGAAAGGTTTGATTTGACACATCATCTCATTCCTCATTTTCTCATTTGGCACAGGGAAAGACAGCCAAGGTAGACCAGCACGACAGGCCAAGAACTAATGGACATTTAGATGAGTCTACAGTCACGTTGGTCATTTGTAGCTGTGAGACCACTGTGTCTCTTGAATCAAAATGGGAATCTTTCTTGGATAATAATTTGAGCACACAGGACTGCTGTGCTTCGGGATCGGCCGGCATGGACTTCAAAACGCTTGAGAATATAAAGAGCAATACAAAACTGCAAACCCATGAAAAGGCAGTCGGGGTTGGCGGATTCTACCACAGCGAGACACGAAAATGTGCAGGATCCTATGTCACTGTTCAAGCAGCAACCTTGATTTAACATCAAAATAAAAACACCCCAAAACATTATAGCCGCTGTCTCCTTTGAGTTTTCCGACACGTTTGGAAGCAGAGCATCATTACCAAGTCCGTGTGATTAAATGATCCAGGGCTTTTTGACAGTTACCTCCAAGGAGAAGAAGGAAGGAGTCTGTTTAGATTGATCTCAAGCACCATCTGTCACCAGACTGCAGACTAAGGCGCGTGGTGGCATATCAACAATTAAATCCATCCGTGCGGAGCTGAATGCTCTCTCATGACTAACATGGCAATCAGTCACTTTAACTCACGTGGATGCATCTCATATCAGTCACTCCCAAATCTAGGGCACAGTCTCTCGAGCCAAATTAGATTGAAAAAGTTTCTGGGATATCTGTAGTGCTACTTGCTAAATAATTGACTACGTCAGCCATGCCTAATTAGCGGGAAAAACAACAACAACTCAATTCTTTCTCTAAAAGAAAAAAACAACTCTAAATTCTCTCTCCATCATTACTTCAGCATACCGGGCTCCCACAAGATGAAATGACTTATGAATTTTCATGATGGCCAAATAAATTGCTACATCCACCTTTTTTTCTGCCAACATATTGGCTTTCCAGTTGATGAGATGAGTCAGGACTTTGTATTATGGGAAAGAATGAAGACACATGCTTTAAAGCTGATATTAAGCCTCTGTGTGCTGGGAGAATTAATCCCCGTGTGGGGGAGAGGGGTCTGTGTGTACAATGGTGAGTTCTGCCAATGTTACAACATTTCCATTCAGTGCCATGCAGTGAGAAACTACACATACAGACCATGCATCCATACCATTAGTGCATGTTAAAAGCTATTGTTAATGGGCAGGTCCTGACGGCAACTTCCTGAGGGAGGGAAAAGAAACGATACTCGATGGACCGCCCAAGCCAAACATCCAATCTGCTACAAGCAGCTGTGTAAAGAATGCTAGCATCATGATTAATGGAAGCAGTGGCAACACCTCAACAACGCCGGACGGAGCAATCAATCCCGACTTACTCCAGAAATCCTCCGTGGTGCGTTAGCCGGAGGTGGAGCTGTGGTGAGGTTCCAGCATGGAGGGCCTATTTCCAGCCCACATTTAAAAAATGCATCCACCAGCAGCTGCTGACAAGCGATGGAGACGACAAAAATTGCAGCAATGGGTAATCAAACACCAGCCCCATCAAATCAGCCCCTTAACGGCAGAGGAGGCCTGGCGGCTTCAGGCATGTTTGATGAGCGCACTGTTAATCCAATTACATAAATTAAAGAGCTTTATGTGGTAGAAACACAGGAGGGGCTTGCAATCTTAATGCCTGTGGGAAATGACTGTGTCCAAGGACAGGAATGCGGGGCAAAGTAAAAGCTGCAGGTGATAGGAGAGATATCATGAGAGACAGCGTTTACAGCGGTGGCGGGCAGCTCCTTGCTCTCTCACTACGAGCTGCTACCACTGCCCAGATCTACCCCTGTAGTTTACAATTCGGGGGACCAGAGAAGCCGTCACATGGCAGGAAACGGGTGTCGACAAGATCCCAAACCACCGCGGTCACGTTTACGTTCCGTGCAGGAGAGGCAGTCGGAGAGGACGGCACGCTCGGAGAATTACAGCTGTCCCGCTTTTCCACGCCGCCTGAGCACGTTAGGATCACACACCTGGTGTCGGCGAGGATTGACGGACCCCAGCAGGAGTGTGGTATGACTGCCATCCCAAACTGTCTTCGTTTGACAGCCTAAATAAGCCTTACAATCATAAACCACCACATCTGATTCCAGCAAATGCTGACCCCCACCTCCCCATCTCTCTCCCTCCCTTTTGAAGTGAGGACTCCGTTTTGGCACAAAGGAGCTTGACAATTTCAATGACCGAGTGGGGTCATAAGTTAACTTCATTAGCTTTGATGGTAAAATATCGCAGCACGATGTAGCAAACATTCCACAAAAAAAGGAAGACTGATGTGAAGAGGGGACACATATGCAGAACAATTGCAGTTAAACCTTTACAGTATCCAACAGTTTTCAGATATATATGCCACAATGAACTGAACTGGCTGACACTGCTGAAAGCAAAAATCCAGGTGTCTAACTGTCCCAAAAAAAACAATTTATGAAAGATACTACTGAAGTTGAAAATATTTTACCTCCAAAAATTTGTTTAGGCAAAAACCATCTAAACTTTCCCTTTTCTAGAAATCTCACAGAAACTGCAAACAAAAAAACATATAAAACTGCAGTGGTTCGTGCCTTGTACATTTCTTTACCTTGCATACACTTCCACACCTCCAAAACATCATTTCCTCAAAAGCTTACAAGTGTCTACTGCGCACCGCACTGCGAATCCTGCGCTGGCTCGCTGGCGTGCGTGACACGTCTGCCCTGCTCGCTGGATACAGCCTCTCTGTCCTCGACCCCTTCCAGTGCCCAAATGGGCTGTAGCAAGTCCCCTTCCTTAAAGCCCATGTCTGCATCAGCATCTCAATGCCTCCTGTTACGACCCCCGTAAAGGAAAACCTCCTGCAACCGCATCATAATTAATCCCACGGAAGAGACATCTCGTCACTTACGGCTCAGTGGACAGTTTAAAATCCGCCCCCGAAAATCCCCCGGAGAGTGGCGGAGAGTAATTTGCACGCTTCAACCATACTGCAGCGCTGACGGTGATCCCACCGGGGGATGAGAGCTCGGATTCCGGCGTGAGACGGGCATGAGATCATCTGACTGCAAGGTGATGAGGGCGCCTTGTCCGGAGATATGCGAGCGCACGGAGCGGAAGGAGATGGAGATACAATGGCTGTAACCCACACACCGCTGTACAGCATGAGCTCACACAGACTCAGCGGTGGAACACACCGGTGGAGTCGGTGCCGTTCTGTGATTGGGAAGGACATGACAGCACGAAGAGGAGGAGTGAAGCCGGAATTATGCGCAGAGATGGATCTGTGCGGCATTTCGGCAAAGTTCTGCAGGAGGTAAAACTGTTGAAGAAACTTTCAGTCATGCAACTTAGGAAGCAAGCCAACCATACAGGTCCCTCTTATTACTTACCGCCCTCCACATTTGCCCCTCTGCCCCTCCACCACCCCCCAGGGTAACAGCGGAGTAGTGTTGTGTGGTCTGACTACTCACCCAGGACAGGAACCCAACAGGCAATGCCTTCACATCAGCAAACCCCAACAGCCCCTGCGGTGTCTTTGTACGGCGGTATCCCGATCCACGATGAGGTGGTGGTGGTGGTGGGGGGGCAGGTGTGGAGGGGGGGGGTCTTCCGATGAGCCTTGAGATTGTGGCCGTGGGCGTCGGACAGGGGGGCTTCTCGGAGGGGGGGGGGGAATCAGCTCTGAGTCCCACTCCCGGACATAGTCGTGCGCTCTGCACTGGTGCTGGGGCGTGGGGAGAAGGCGTGCGTGGCCAGCCTCCTTTCCGCCACACTCGTTTCCCGCCACAGCACGCGCAACTGCCCCACTGACAGGGGAGCTGATGGGGGTAGGAGCATATGCGCTCACTGGGCGAAGCGGGTGCCTGGGACTGTGCCTGTGTGTGGGGGAGAAAGACTGTCCAACGTCAGGGAGAGACGGTGTATCTGCTCCTCTGCTGCTGTTCCCTAAAGCAGCCGTCTATAAGAGGGAAGTTACTGCCTCCCTTTCTCTCTCTCTCTCTCTCTCTCTCTCCCCACAACAACGGCAGCATGGCTTCTAACTCACTCTGCCAGGAAATATACCCATTTAGGGATAATCTAAAAAGTCTCTACAACAAGAAAAAACGTATAAAGGCAATGCTCCGGGCATGAAGCCATCTGGCACAACCACAATGACATCTGAAGGTGGGAACGGCACTGTCTTGTAAATTAGATTAAACAGAATTTACACCTCTGTAGAAAGCAGGAGTGTTTTCACACTCAGAGGCTCGACTATTCCCTGACCTTCCCATGGGGCACTCCAATGAAAGGGAGCTCAGCAGAGGTCCAAATTTACTTCACAGTAACCAGAACAAACAGCTGCAGTTCACCAGATTCATCTTCAGTTTCACATAACCTAAGTGACCACAACTTAATTAGACTTTGTGTGCAATACCTTAGCAACATTTTGCTTTTTTTTCTACTTTTTTTCCTGGGACAAAAATCAATCATTACCTGGTGTGTGAAACGGGGGAGTGAGGACATAAGAGTAAGACATAATCTCATGTATTGTTTTGATAATTTGATATAATATGGCCATGAAATACTGCATTTGTCTATTGTGCCTTCATTCACATATACTGCTATCCAGAAGCAAGTGGTCAGTGAGCGTACTGGTTACTTTGGATGTGCTAGATAAGAAAGGAAATGATGACAACTGATATACATGATAAGCGATTAATACAAAAGATTCACTACATTTACAGGTATAATCTACACCGTACTTCAAAGAAGATTATTTCCAACCTATTATGTCATTTCTGCCACAGTAGACTTACGAGGTTGAACACAATAGCAAAGTCTCATTTCAGTCGCGCTAATGGACACGTCAGCTACAGCAACAAGTCAGCTAATAAGGACACAAGCGTCTAAAACAAACAAAGCAACAACACTCCCACACCTACACAGCAGAGCCGCAGAGCCCCTAATGGTGTCGGGCGAACAGAGACGCACACGCTCTCTGACACACCCTCCCACGCCACACAGTGTAACTGCAGCATGATTAAAATCTCAGGGAGACGGGGGCGATCGGAAGCACAGTCAGAAGAGAGAGAGGGAAAAAGGCAGAATAATAGTAGGCAGGGGGATGGGTAAGAAAAACAGACATGGGATGTTTGCTCTTTTTCACAAAAGAGACTGACTGGCCTTTCTCAAGCAGAAATATGGAAGTCCAGATCTCTCTCTCTCTCTCTCTCTCTCTCTTTCTCTTTCACACGCACACACACACACACACACACACACACACACACACACACACACACATACACACACCTTGGTTGAGGTCCACAAAGAGCACCTGCTTCACATCTGCACATCTATAGACTCTTTCTGCATTAGCACCAGAGGATATAATCTGGTTCACCCTGAAGTTATCCTACTGGGTGGCAGGAACCAACCTATTGAACTGCGGGGGAATGTCCCGCCAGGAGTCTCGACGTGCCACCTGCAGCGCCTGTGTGAATGTGGGAGCCAGTGCACTCCGTGCATGCGGGCGTGCGCCGTTTGCTACGACTCGTTAAGGGATTCTAGAGGTGATGTAGTGTTTGGCAAGGGGTGTGCTTGAATAACAATGTCCACAGCTCCTTCCCGACAGCACAGGGAGGTGTGAAGTGTCATGCAGCCACTCGCGCACACTCGACTACGGCCGCCCGGGGTAAACACGCGGTCCCTGGAGGAGCGCGTTGACGGTTAGCATGTTAACAGGGTGCCTTCAAGGCAAACGTGAATATGAACTTTTTTCTATGCGTGGACATACAGCTATGAGATACAAGGACAAATGCCATATTGCATCTTTGGCGGGATGTTGAAAGGCGTGTAACTACACCTGCAGGTTGTGTGGTAAGAGACAGCTCTGCACCGTTTTTAGTGAATGTTTGAGGTTGGTCAGGATACTCACTGCACACAAGAACTGATTTGTTAAAGGGCCTGTTGCATAAATGCATGTGATTTCAGTCATATTGATATTGCAGAGACCAATAGTTCAATAGACATAAACACAATACATTGGGTGCCCCTAGATGTAAGAGCTGACTACCATACTTTAAGAAGGAAGTGTGGCAGCTCCACGCCCACTTATAGATATTTACTGCATTGCCACAATGTATTAAGAAGGGCAATATTAAGTATAAATGATAAAAGAATCTCCTAAGCACTGGCGTTTGTGTGTGGGACTAGGGTGATCCGACGTGACATGGCGGTGCGCTCATGGCAAGAGACCCCCAGACGTTCAGGGGCAGTCCAACCTCAGCTCAAGCAGGAGTGGGCAGTTCTTGACATTGACGAGATGCGCAGAGCAAAGCTCGGGGCGAAGAGATGCACAAATGTGCATGTGTGTGGGGTGTGTTGATGTGGCAACCTCTGCCTCAAGGGGCAAGTGTGTCAAGTGAGATACAAAGAGAGGATCTGAGCTGAAGACTCAAGAGACCCAACAGATAGGCAGAGTAAGACAGAGAGAGAGAAAGAGAGAGAAAGAGAGTGGGAGAAAGACCAACTGACCGGTGTTTGCTAAAACCAATACAGAAGTCATCTGAGACTGAGAGCGTATGCCTTTCTGATGGATAGAACCACTGAATATTGCACCATAACTTAACTGTATTGTTAATGTATCTTGCCTGGAATTAAGTTAATCCAGTGTTCTATATTGACAATTCCAAAACACATTGGACATTTTACACGGTTTTGCACATTTTTTTAACTAGCGCAGTGCAGTGAATATGTGTCTTCTACTTTTTTCTTTTTTGATTGAGGTTTATCCAGAACCAGAGGGTCAATGGTGCCTACAAAGCCACGTGTAAAGGGAAGAAGTTCAACATTGCCTACAAAGCCACATGCAAAGGCAGAGGGGATTCAAAATGTGAACAAAGCCACATGTGAATATCAGTGTCCTTCATAGCTGATTTGCAACATGCCCATTTTCCACAAACAAAAAGGACACCACTTTTTCCGAGAGCAGGACACAGAACAGTATGCAGTTATGCAAATCAGTATAACCCTATGAATAAACTAATAGGGAGAGATGGGAATTAGCTTCCTAAGGAGTACGTGCAGTTCTTTATAACAGACTCTCACCAGATGGGGCTTGTGACCTGCATGAGCGGAGAACGGAGCCCCGGCTCTCCTTCCAAATGGGAGCGTGTCTGTGTCCAAGCAACAGAGGATTAAACGCTGCCTTTAGTCAAGAGGAGGTCCCTCGAGGATTCCATGTTCGTTTTCAGCCATGTCCTTCGTGGACGGCACGGGGACCCGCATGCATAACTCAGGACGACGAGCCCCGTTGAGACGCCCAGGGACGGGAGAAAGGTGCAGAGTCAGCAGGCAAGCTCACCTGCTCCGTTATAGCTGGCGTGAGGAAGGGTGAGGTACCCCCGGGAGGCACTGGTGCACACACACACACACACACACACACACACACACACACACACACACACACACACACACACATTACGTGATTAAACTGAATAACGGTGAATTCGGCCTGAAGCGTCAGTGGGCTGGGATCCAGTACTTTGTGTTAGATGCAGTTGGGACGCGTTCTAATTTCCAGCCACCCTGCCCACAGCCCCACACACTAAAGGACTCAGACACGAGCCAATCTGTGTCTGCTACTGTTGGGCACTGCAGCAGAAACAGATAGACATGGGGGTCATCTATATCCATTAGGCAGTAATGTCTACTGTACGTGCTTAGGGTGTTAAATACATATTTTGTCCATACCCATCAGCACCCAAAAATAGCTTAAAGAGGTGTTTAATGGCCTCTCATTGTATAAGGTCTGTGGGATGAGCAATCTTTTTGTAAAGGAAATTTAATTTCCCTGAACTATAAATATACAAGGGATTTATAGCTGACTAAATGTTTGAGTCTCGCACTAATGATTTCACTGTATTTTGAATAATTTCACTAACTGCAATAAATGATCTCTGGAGCATTATATCTTTGTTTAACATAATGCACCAGACTCACCAGACTGTAAAGCAATAATGCCTGCCAGTTTATGGACCTAAAGCCAGTTTATGGACCTAAAGGTTAGAGAACACCCAGGGCAGGGTGACAATCAGCCATCTCTAATCAACAACCACCCTGCGCACAGACCACCAAATGATTATTTGGCCCCATGCAGGCTTGAAATCTCGCAGGCATTAAAGAGAAGATGCTTGACGTTCAGAGTGATGTCACTGCTTCATTAGGGACTTATAGACTCCTTACGGGACAAGGCCGTGGGAGTGCAGGATTCATTCCAGTCCACATGAATTTACATCCGCTCAAAGGCAAGATCAGAACATACCACATCATTCACATAAAAAAAAATTCACTCTTTTGATAATTCACTAACTTTTATAATTAGTACATCAAATGTACTTCGAATTATTTCTCATAATAGCTAACACAGGGTTGTTCTTAACAGTGTGGTGTGATACACATGAGGATGGTGGAGCCATAGATGAATCCCTCTATGATCTCATACAACAAGCATCAGGTCCAACCCATAGACATGGCCACACTTTACATTTGATCATTTCTAAATGTATAGAGGTTCGTAATACTGAAATTGCCGATGTTGCAATCTCTGATCATTTTGGTGTATTTTTCAATATGTCATTATTATCTATGAGAACACTCAGTGAAAAGCGGACAATAACCAAGTGTTATCTCAGTCAGAAGAAACTGATGTATCAGTAGAATGCAGGGACAGCTAAATGACCCAAGTATGGCCACTAATGACTACCAGTTAACAGAGTGCTCTTACCCTTTGCACTCCCCTTGACCTGGGTCACAGTATAGCACACATGCATAATATGAACTAAACATAAGTACATGATTACACTGAAACACACTACTTCATTATTGTAGTCCTTCTGCATAATCAGAATGACATGTACTAAATCATAAAGTTCATAATGATCTCTTATAATAACTAAACATGATCTAATCAATAATTTCTGTCACAACCACTACTACAGAACAGAAATCTTGATCCCACAATTCTTAAGAAGTATTGACCTATATCTAAACTTCATTTTCTTGGCAAAATCATTGAAAAAGTTGTGTAAACCCAGTTGAATGATTATGTTGTTAGTAAATTAGTTAAGATAGTAAATGACCTGAGACTGAATAAACATGAAGGCAAACTCTCAGTCCTTTTTCTGCTAGATTTAAGCACCACTTTTGACACTGCTGATCATGAAAAACTTCATAATCGACTACAGAGCTGGGTAGGCCTTAGTGGCTTAGTCTTGGAATAGTTTAAATTGTATCTAAATGGGCGCAATTACTATGTTGAATTAGTTATTTCTTCCTCCACACATCAAAAAATAACTTGTGGTGTGCCCCAAGGATCAATTCTTGGGCCTTTACTGTTCAAGCTATATATGCTTCTGTTACCACATATCATTAACAAACATGGTATTAGTTATCATCAGTATGCAGATGACATTCAACTTTACATTTCTCTAGAACCTAAAGTCCTAAAACCTATTATCTCACTGTTTGAGTGCATAGGTGACATACAGACATGGATGTCTGACTATTTTCTGCAATTAAATAAAGAGAACACAGAGGTTCTTGTTCTTGGTAGTGATTCACAAAGGAATGATGTTCAGACTTATCTAAATCAAATGAATCTGAAGGCCAAACAATGTGTTTAGATCTTGGGCGTCACTTTTGATAATGAGCTCAGCTTCAAATAACACATCATGACTACATGCAAGACAGCTTATTTTCACCTCCGAAACATCGCTAAGGTCCGATATATGCTCTCTCCTGCTGAGAGATAAATGCTCCATGCATTTATCACATCATGGCTAGATTATCGTAATGCCGTTCTATCTGCTCTCTCAAAGAGCTCCATTTCCCATCTACAACAAGATCAGTACGCTGCTGCAAGGGTCCTGACACGCAGGAGAAAGAGGGATCATATTACACTCACTGAACTGGTTAACTGTCAGTTTTGAATAGTTTTTAAGGTTCTGGTGATGGTTTTTAAATGTCTTCATGGTCTTGCTCCTCTTACCTTAGTGAAATGATGGTCACCAGTCCACCATATGGCCAACACACACACACATCTACAGGCAATTTAGAGTGATCAATTAACCTACCATTCATGTCTTTGGACTTTGGAAGGAAACCAGAGTACCCTGAGAAAACCCACACAGGCACAGGGAGAACATGCAAACTCCACACAGAGCAGCCCAGACCGAGAATCAAACCCAGACCACCTTGCTGTGAAGCAACAGTGCTAAACACCACACCACCACTTTATTACATTATTTAATGTATTTCATTACCTAATTTTATAATGTTTGTTTCCTTTTTATCTTTGCTTGCTTTTAAAGTTTGTTTAATTTATTCTGTAAAGCACTTTGAGTTGCATGTATGTATGAAAGGTGCTATACAAATTGAAAACATTATTATTATGTTCAGTGAAAACCTAGTCATTAAACTGTCTTAGATATACCAGTAAATTCAGCTTTGCAGCTACATGCAGGTCACAAAGACAAAAACATTAAATTATGCAGCTATTAGCTTAAAACACCATATTGTGTATAAATACTATTAAAAAGCAGGAAATTAAGCTTCTAATAAATATCTCGCAAATGGTTAGATTGACATATGCAAACTAAGAATGCAACCCATTCAAATTGTATTATTTTCCATCATTTAGGTCTAAAAACACTTTCCTGGCATTGGTACAGTGGGAGGCAGCACGTAGGGGAATTCCCTGCCATGAGTCTGTCTCCGTCTCTGTGAGCTGTCCTGTGTTTGCCTCTGGGAGTGCAGCATACAACACCAAACACTTTGCCTGCAGCTACATGCCAGGGGGAAGCTGGGACTGCAGCCAGCAGACCCAGCGAGGGGCACAGCCACCCAGGTGCCAGACAGTGGGCTCCAGACGGTGGGCTCCAGACGGTGGGCTCCAGACGGCGGGTTCCAGACGAGTTCCACTGGCCCCACGCAGACGTGTGGTTGGCCAGCTCAACGGCAGCAATGTGAATGGGATGCAGTGTGCAAGGCCTATATGATTTCTGCAGAGACGGCTGGCCACATCTCTTAATCGCAGCCTCTAGGAACAGGGTCGATCTCAGGCCAGATGAAGTTCTCAGGCTGCTCCGACTCTCTGAACCACTCTGAAGGTGGGGGTCATAGGCAATAGCGAAAAGTGCCTCTTTAATACCCTTTTGTTTGTGTTCATAAGTGTGGCTCTGAACTAGAGCAACGGGCGGGGGGGGGGGGGGGGGGGGGCATCTGTGCAGATCGACGGCCGAGCAGGACCCACTCGCACAGCAGGCAGTGCGCTAAAGAGCTCGGCGGAGCAAAATGGAGTGGCGGCAGCAGCCCGGAGGCCTAGTCACAGAACCGCTTACTGCCCTCCAATATCCAAGATGTCAGAAGTAAATAAAGACTGGGGTGGAGGAGGGAGGGGGGGTTTGCGAGTCGAATTCTAAAAAGAAGCTGAAAGCAGATTCGGTGAAAGCATTGGTTTAGACCCATGCAGGATGACTAATCCATAGAAGATTACAAAGCAAGAAGACTTTTTATTTCAAGGAAGCTCAAGATTTTTTTTATGTTTCACAAATCAAAGAGGGACAAATGAGGCAAAAATGAACCAGCATGAATCTCCATCTGCAAGGGCCCATCAGCTCCGAGAAGATGAGAAGCTTACACAGCCCTTGACCAAGTTCCTCAGATAGAAGCTTAGTAAACATGGAGCTGATTTTCAGCCGCTTGTACGCAGGGAAAATTCTGATCCAGGCCTATTCAGCCGTTTGCTTTCTGCAGTATCAGATCAGGCGTGCCACGCTCCTGAATGTCAGAGCAATGCAGAGAGTAACACGAGCACACGCGAGCTCAGACCGCCTGCAACATCAGCTTCTGAAGGATAGAGCAAGCCAGCCAAGAAAATCCAGACTTTCATTATCCTCCTCATTTAAATATCATATACCGTCACCCAATGGCAGTGTTTACAGATTAAAAAGCACGTTGATCAGATGCAGTTATAAACGTCGCCGTTCCATAATCAAATTTCCACAGGGGGGGGGGGGGGGGGGGGGGGGGGGGGGGGGGGTAGACAAAGTACCACCTGTGCACACAAAGATAAAATATTAAATGCAAAGTGAAGCATGCTTGTTTTTGTTTAAACTCAAATGGAGAAATTGATCTGGCTACTGCTCAACCGTTTCTGATCGCAGCTCAGAGGCATACATTCACAAAGAGGCCTTGCGAGGGGAAATTGCAGAGCTTAAATTTAAAACAGAGCTGCAGGCACCACAGAGCCTTAAGTTCGTTGTGTTAATTAAGTAGATGGAATTGAACGAATACATTTCTTCGAATAATCACTTACATACAAAATGTAGACAATTCAGAGTTAATGAACACAACTAACGATAGACTTTCTCATCGATTATTTACATATCCGGCCAGCTCTGGGTCACGTGGGTGTTGTAGCGGGGAGGAAAGCGCTGGGTCACGTGGAGATCAGACGCGCATCTCCTCGCTTGGATTAAAAGTGCTCCTCTCTTCTG
This sequence comes from Brachyhypopomus gauderio, assembly GCF_052324685.1. Taxonomy (NCBI): domain Eukaryota; kingdom Metazoa; phylum Chordata; class Actinopteri; order Gymnotiformes; family Hypopomidae; genus Brachyhypopomus; species Brachyhypopomus gauderio. The sequence goes on along the minus strand of NC_135222.1, from coordinate 4,724,711 downwards.
GGACTCGGGTGTTCGTGTTTGTGACAGCAGGGCAGTTGTGAATCTAATGTCACAATGCCGTACCATGCACACCCACACGGTATTCAGATTCAGACAGTGAAGAGGTTTCTGTGGGTGGATTAATGGCATCTATGAATACAGCCGTAACAGTTCAAGCATCACTAACAGTTCACATTCATATGGATTCATATTTGGATGAGTAAGTAGTACTTGATGAGTTTAGAGCGCTAGTCTGTCTGACCATTTCATTTAAGCTACTGCATTGCACATAATGTCAGCATTAAACTGTAAAATAATGTCAGTAAAACAGAATAATTCATTATCATCCTCATGCTGTGGTATGTATAATGTAAAGATATATGTATTTCAATACGTCTAAGTGTATATTTCCGTCGGGAATATTATGGTACGTATTGGTCCCTATTTAAAAAGGGGTAAGAATGAGTGATGAAAATTGTGAAAGTGCGGGGGTGTCTGGTTTGAACTAAAGGAGTTTAAGTACAGAATAACGTAATCCAGTATGCATATTTAGCCTGTAACAGACCTGTGCAGGTTTAATAAGAATCGATCATACTTACTGGCGACTATGAGAGCAGGAAAATATTTGTTTTATTATTTCCACATCACTTCTGTACATGATGCCATAAAACTAAAACGGCCCGACGTTTCACAGCCACGGTACAATAAGTGAAACTCCGCGCACGTACAGTAGTCCCTCTGTCCAGTTTATTTACTAAAACTTATGTGAGGCCAAATGTAAGACGAGGCTGGTCCATTGTGACATTAACAACTGATTTAATCACGCAGTACAAATCGCACATTCAAGAGGTGCAGCACTGCAACACCGACCCAGTTCGGCGCGCTGCCTTTGCGCTGCCTACGCGTCGATTCTTTCTTTCCGTATTTCGCCTCGGGTCGGTGTACTGTGAGTGTGGTTCTGCAGCGGGAACCGCTATGGGAACCCCAGTCTCTAAGCTCCCGCTGTGTTCCTGCGGTGCCACGGCCCACGGTTCTTACATAAGGATCTGCGGTGGTCTGGCCCAAGCACGGATCTCCACAGAAGCGCAGCCACTGCACCAAGAAGCCACAATATCGACGCTGCGCATCAGAATAGGAGAAACGCTTCCATTGTGGTGTGGGTTATGTATCATAAAAGTGATCCCCTGTTAGTAGTTGCATCATCTTTTAGCCTCCGTCCTTTGGCAAGTAAGCTAATAATTTTACTGTTATGTAAAAGCAAAACGGAATTCACCCCTTCGTGGACTCTATATGTCATTTTAGCAGGCAGCTTGGATCTCCGTCCAACAACGTGTCACTTAACCGAGCTCGACGTTGAGTCCAGAATCTGCTCCTGTGCTCAGGATGCTCGCCCGTATACAAGATCTATTTCGACATCCCCACAAGATCTCTTATCAGTCCAGATGGATGGAGACCTTGCCGCAACAGCACAGCAAAGGCGAAACCTTTGGGTTCAAAAGCACGTTTCAAATAATCACACACTAATCATCACGAATGCTACGTCATACTGAGGCACTGAACCTCTTTTCGCAGGTATGAATGGCCAGTATTAAACTTCACTTCTAGTGAATATAATGGACTCCATAGAGGATCGATATTATGAAATGTACTGACATAATTCATAACGATGTCATGACTGTTCTCGATTAAGGCAAGGGGCCCGGGGATCTCGTCATCCCTTTCATCTTTTAATTATTCTTTTTAGCTGTTTCCCCAAACACTGATGCAGCGTCCATGGAATTGGGTCAGGGGGTTCTGTGGTCCCATCAAGCAGAGGTTGATTAAACGTGTCTTTATTTAAATTTAATGCGTCATTGTACTCAGTAAGTAATTAGACGGGTCACACAGATTGGATTTGAAGTCCAACGAGGGAACTGAGGGCAATGCGGGTCAAACCATGTATGGGAAGAAAAGTGCTTTTCATACAGTCTCCCCACTTTAGTGCACCAAAGGTAATCGAGTTCTCAACTGAACAACTGTAAAATCGTTGCACAAAATAACTGGTATATTCTCCATGTAGTGCAGGTGTGATAACCTATTACATCAGTGTACATCAATTAACAGTGTAGACAACCAGGACTGGGAGGATTACGATGTTACAAATGTATTAAATGATATGTTACTGAGTATATATGTAAAATCTATTTGTAACACAAGCCAAAGAGTTACTATATTAAAGTAATAATCTGATTTTCTTTCATTTGCTAGTGGGATTAATTAACACAAAGTACCAAAGAATTTCGAAACACTGCCCCCCTACAGTGCCAGCCAGTGTAATCCACCAACATGAACAACTCAGATGTGTAAAAGATGCGCACATGAACGCATGAGTCCAGCATCACTGAGGATCCCCTGAGTGCCCAGTCCACACTCATACACCATATGCACCATATATTGCACCATATATTCCAGATAGATATAGAATATTTTGACGTGGGTGAGAACCGAACATTTGTGGCTTTGCTGGCTAATTCAAACCAAGTCTTCCGAAATAGACACTCGTGGACTTTGTTAATACAGCCGAAAATAGTCATTCCTCTAGAAATTGCATATAGCTTAAAAGCGGCTCGTAATTGGGCTTCTTGGTTAACATCTCATTCTAACTAATATAGCGAAGTTTCTGAGAATATTCGCTGAACATTACACTACAAATATTGGACGAAACGAGTATCGTATCCTCGAAAAGAATATCCCGCATTAGATCTCGTTTTAAGGATTTGGGTGCTGGTAGGTTTTTCTAATGGTGTCGTGTGTGTTAATAAAAGGAAAGAAAGGCACGAACCAGAAAGAGCTCACAAATACACGTCTGTTTTCAGTCACATACCGCAAACGGATGCAGCAAAACATTTGAACACGGTGCAGAAAACACGACTGGTACATATTTACACCTCTGAACTAACGCAGAATACATTCGGTTCTGATGCAGTGCGACAACCGTCGTGATCACTGGACTAGAACCATTAAAGAAAAGAAAACAAAGGAGAAAGTGATCGTTGTTCATTATCCTAATCTAATCCTGGTTGTAGCTAATCCCATATTTTTAGACGTACCAGTTATCTAATTTGCTTTTTGTATCCTCCCAGCTGGCACACGACCGACCTTCAACGTTGAAATGTGGTTGAAATATAGTTGAAATACTGTCCGTTGTTGTTTCAACGTTGAAACAACGTTGAATCAACGTTTAATGTTAAATGGTTGCGCAAACGTTGAACTATTAACGGTGAATCAACGTTGAATATTAAATGGTTGCGCAAACGTTGAACTATTAACGGTGAATCAACGTAATATCTTCAACCTGCCTTTGTATTACCATTTCAAGTTCAAAAAACACATACAATAAAAAAAGTACAAACATCTCTTTGGCATTGGCTGAGGGTTATGAAAGAGGTATTAATTATTCTTAGTAGTAGTAGTAGTAATAATAATAATAATAATAATATAATTTTTATTTATTTATTAATTCGTCCAAAAACGTCGTCAAAAACAGGCAGGTATTAACCAGGAAGACAACATCAAGCAATGAAACAGTTTGAAATGTTTTGAGGCAGAAACAAAACTTCACAATGACAAATCAACAGGTTTAGGGCAGGGCAGTCGTGGCCTGGCGGTTAGAGAACTGGTCTTGAGACCGGAGGGTCGTGGGTTCGATTCCCAGACGCCGTTACTGAGGTTGTGTGGTGGTTCTCCGAGATTAATTTTACAGAGAGAATAAAAAAATAAATAAAATTGTTCTTTTTTCATTGTGGCATAGGCCTACAGTTGTTTTTTTCCTCTCTCCCATGCAATGTTGAACATCATGAACGTGAATTTTATGGTTTATTCAAGGTTGAATGTATGACGTTGAAACGACGTTGGCTTATCAACGTTGAATCACCTTTCAAAATCGACACATAATCCAACGTTGATTCAACCATCAAATTCGACGTCGATTCAACGTCGATTCAACGTTGAAATGCCTGCTGGGCTGATTACGTAACGCAATTATACATTATATTACTACCCGACCCAGGCCAGTAATCAGCCCAAACATCCCAGTACGACCAGTATGTCTGGGAGGAGAGAATGAGAACAGCACGAATTTCTAAACCAGAACTTCACCATGATAAAGAACATGCCGTCAAAGCCATGTCAAAACACAACGACACACAACACACCGCTGACAGCAGACGCAGACTAAATATGGATCCGTTATTATAATGGATGACAGATCCTATTATTAGCCAGACACACGTGCAACTATAACGGAAGTGCTGGGATAAAGAGGGGGGTCAAGTTGGTAACTAATGTAGGCTTCTCGTTAAATTTAATGAAGATTTAGCTGATTCTTTATTTGCTTATTCACTTGTTTTCCTGATTAATAAGCCACACAGTGTCAACTTAGGTTTACTACTGACCGAGATCTGGCACTGAAACAGCCACAATAAAGCGTAAAGGCAGATGACACACATCTATGTCGATGAAAATCTGTGCTGACGGTGTTTGCGGCCAACATGCTTTAACCATGTATCTCTACAGAAAGAAACATTAACCTGTCACCACAGAGACGTCAGCACTAACCCAGAGTGATTTAAGAGCACCCTCGTACAGATGCGTGCCAGATAAACAGAAGAAAATGGGGTCGCCCATCTCACAAATGCGACACTCTGATCGCCAGATCAACAGTGAAATGACTTGGAAGTCTCAAGAAGCAACAGGATGCTTGTAGACGCCCACAGGTTCAAACCATCAAGAGCACTATATCTGGTAATTGTACTTCCTTAGTGGGAACAAAACATTCAACAAATGTTACATTTTTAAAACGGCGTTAACAATTAACAAATAAGCTACATCGATTGTTGTAGTTTACATCCCATCTCAAAGCCCTCAGTGCTACACACCAGGCAGAGCTCAAAGTGGGGGAGATCTTTCAGTGCCACACTGCAGGCTGTCCTCCGTGGGTGGTTTGTCTCTCACATCAAGGGTCCCTAGGCTTTGAAATGTACTACAGCCCAATTTCTCTTTGACTGCTCCACTTCCTCAACTCTCGTGTCTGCGGTGATAACTTTGCCCTGCGTGCAGCATCACTCTTCCTCTCCCTCCCTGTGCCCTCTTCCCTGTGCCCTCTTTCCTCCCTTTATTCAACTGAAACATCCTTTGTTAAGTGACCTTCGATGTCAGAAGGTGAAAAGATGAGAAGAAAGAGACATGATGTTTACTGCCACTCTGTAGTGGTCCTGAATTTTGGCCATATTACTCATGCATGCAAATGCAAGTAAAATCATACATGAATCATACAGAATTTTTTTGAATGAATATATGCGCATCTCAACATTAGAACATAACCTAGAGGTGTTCAGAGGGTTGACAACTATGGGCATAAAATCTAAAGTAGTAACCTTAGAATTTGTGCCATTGTTTAGGGTTGACACTTTCTATCCATGTTATTATGAGTGTTCATTAGGAACACACTGCAGGTGTGCGGTTAGACTGTCATCCATTTAGTGTCAGACAGAAGTGGCGTTCGTCATCCTCCACGGCGTCTTCAGGGGTCAGTTTCCACCCACACCGCTTTTGGATATTTCTGGATGTCAGAGGCAGAAGTGACAGTGTGAGAAGTTCAGCGATGGTGCTGACAAACATTAAAACACCACAACACCCACTACGGCACCGTCACGACGTCTGTGCTCGTTTCAGAATGCTTCTCCTCTCAGACGATATCCAATTTGCAGTGTTCCTGAAACAGCCCAGCAACGAACGACAGAAGTTGACAAACTGAGCCATGTCAACAACAGCACTGTCTGTAACTATGAACCCACGAAAGGCACTGCGAGTTCATTTCATTAGGCAACACCCACTCCACAGCTGTATGTATAAAGTACCAAGCCTTTATCAGTCGTATATACTCCTAGACTAGGGCTGGGTATCGATTCAAATTCCAAGAATCGATCCGATTCCGATTCTGAAGATTAAGAATCGATTTATTTCGATTTAATCCGATTTAATCGATTCGATCCGATTCGATCCAATTCGGGGTTTAGTGTTATTAAAAATGTATTTATTTGAGCTGTTTCCTGACTATGTACAGAAGCAACATGTTAAAACTAGTATTATATCAATATTAATCAGCAAATAGTTACTGGTAGTTGGTAGTTACTGATGGCTGGAAGACTGGTGAAAAGGGTAATCATAAATCTACCTTCAAGAAAGGTAATCCAGGACAATAAACAGAGGACATCTTTGAGGTGTCTATATCTGCAACAGTGGACTCCTACTGGGACACTAACCAGTGCATTATTATTATGATTGAAATAATTAAGAAGTCACCCAAAAGCTGTTGCTACCAAATGCATTTTTATTTTAAAAGTGCTCACACTTAATAAACTGAAAGTATAAAATGTAAACGTGTATTTTTCTTTAAAGTAAGAATATAATAACAGAACTGTCACGTTACGGTCCCCGACCCCTCCCTGTTGAGCGTGTGTTAAGCCTGGTTTATACTTTCGCGAGCGACCGTAGCGCGCGACTCCGCCCACCTCGCGCGACCCTGCGCGAGCGGTGTAGGCGTACTTTCGCGAACGTCGCGAGCGTCGCTGCACTGTTCTCCGAAACGATAGGTGGCAATAGGTGGCAGTGGAGAATAAAAAACCTCTGCAAAACCGGGGAAAGAAAATTTTTACCTGACCAGAGACCGTATATATACACCAGGCATCAAACATAAATATGGCTTTGCAATGTTGTCCGAAACGATATGTGGTAGTATAAAGAAACACCCCTCAAAAAAAGGGGAATGAACATTTACCTGACGCATTTTGATGTTGCTTTGTGTTTCAGGTTTGAAAAGTGCTGGAATTTAGGCTAAAGTACATTAAAATGTTGAAATTACGTTAACAAATACGAGCCTCTTGTAATTCCAGGACGAAACATGAGAGAACGTGAAGACGTTAAGATTGAGCGTTTTGAAAATAAACAACCATTAAATAATGTGATAAAAAGCGAATTATTTCGAGTACATGTATAAATATTTAACTTAATTAAGTTTAACGTTCTGGGAAATATTGAAATGGACCTTTAAAGTGACGTACAAGTGCTTTAATTCCACCTTGTTTAGGTGTATGAACCCGGCAAACATGACTTTGTCCATCGCGCTGAAGCGCGGCGCGCGCGCGAAGTTACAAAATTCGAGAGGTGCACGACCTCGCGCCGCGACAGCGCGCGAGGCCCTCGCGCACGGGCGGAGCCACCGCGATTACGTCATTTTCGCCGCGCGGACCCTCGCGCCGCTCGCGTCTGCGTCTGCGTCTAATAAAGCCTGGTTTATACTTTCGCGAGCGACCGTAGCGCGCGACTCCGCCCACCTCGCGCGACCCTGCGCGAGCGGTGTAGGCGTTTATACTTTCGCGAACGTCGCGAGCGTCGCTGCAGTGTTCTCCGAAACGATAGGTGGCGATAGGTGGCAGTGGAGAATAAAAAACCCTTGCAAAACCGGTGAAAGAACATTTTTACCTGACCAGAGACCGTATATATACACACCAGGCATCAAACATAAATATGGCTTTGCAATGTTGTCCGAAATGATATGTGGTAGTATAAAGAAACACCCCTCAAAAAAAGGGGAATGAACATTTACCTGACGCATTTTGATGTTGCTTTGTGTTTCAGGTTTGAAAAGTGCTGGAATTTAGGCTAAAGTACATTAAAATGTTGAAATTACGTTAACAAATACGAGCCTCTTGTAATTCCAGGACGAAACATGAGAGAACGTGAAGACGTTAAGATTGGGCGTTTTGAAAATAAACAACCATTAAATAATGTGATAAAAAGCGAATTATTTCGAGTATATATATTAATATTTAACTTAATTATGTTTATCGTGCTGGAAAATATTTAAATGGGCCTTGAAAGTGCCGTACAAGTGCTTTAATTCCACCTTGTATAGGTGTATGAACTCTGCAAACATGACTTTGTTGATCGCGCTGAAGCGCGGCGCGCGCGCGAAGTTACAAAATTCGGGAGGTGTATGGCGTTATTTCTCTGCCAATAGTCGAGAGCACATTTTTTAAGTGCGAGAGCGTGATTCACGCAGCTCGCACGGATTTTCTTTGTTCTCGCGCAAAATATTAATGTGCTCTCTTATATTTACTCTGCTCTCGCTCAGATTCGCTTTGCTCCACTACAGAACCGCTCGCGCGTGCTCAGATTTATCCTGCGCGCTCAGATTTATCCTGCTCTCTCACGAACATACTCTTCTTCCGTTTACTGGAGCGTGCGTGCGCACTCAAACCCCTCCCGCGCGCTCGCGAATCTTTTTATGCTCTCGCGCTGGAATTCACAAAAAACAGCCAATCAGAAAGCAGTAACGGATTTTGACCAATGACATTGTTCCTGCTGCTCCGGTACTGCGATTAATTGCTTAAATATACATTATATTTACATTATATCCTGTGTTAGATGACTATAGAAAGGATATGGATTTCTGGTCAATATCCTGTGTAAACAATGTTCTGTGTTTTTTTTTACTTGTACAGGTAATAATTATACTCCTTTAACCCTACAGGTCTTGCTTAGACAGCAAGTTTTGGAGGGGTTGTTGAATAAACTGCAATTCTGCATCTGGTCTTGACCTTGACTATCACAACTTTATTTGTACACACGAGCTGATTATTATTGATGCCCTGGCAGAACAAATTGATATACCTGAAGTGATAGTGAATGCTCTCCAAGAGCTGTAAACCTTGGTAAGAGGGCAGGTACAAAACGAAGTACCTTCAATTGAGTTGGAGGCAGTTCAAGGAGTAATGGGGTGTCCTAAATGCATGGACGTAGTTTTGATTTCATAAGTGGGGGGGACACAACCTGGGGTGGCGAACTGTTGAGCGGGGGGGGGGGGGGGGGGTTGAATGAAAATTGTTGAGCGCTGTGAACAAAAATTGTTGAGCGGGGGGGGGGGGGGGGGGGGGGGGAGCTCGGAGCTGCATGATCCTAGTGCTAGATTTGTCGCTATTTGGATATTGTTTTTTTTAACCGTTAAAAAGTGGGGGGGACATGACTTCGTCGCTACTTAAATATTTGGTTTTAACTGTAAAAACTGGGGGGGACCAAAACCGGCTTTTGAAAAAGTGGGGGGGACATGTCCCCCCCGTCCCCCCCCAAAACTACGTCCGTGCCTAAATGTAACATCACAAGGCAAAGGCTTAAGTCCTTGCTGGACATCCAGCTGCCTGTCTCATGCATAGCAAAATTACTAGGAGTTAGTGAGAGAACAGTTTTTCGCAAGATGAAGGATTTTAGTTTCTCTGTGTTAGAGTCATTCAGCACAATGAGTGACCAGGAGCTAGATACAGTAGTATACAGTAGTATAATCAGTAGAATAATCAGCTCGTGTGTACAAATAAAGTTGTGATAGTCAAGGTCAAGACCAGATGCAGAATTGCTGACAACATTCTGCAGTTTATTCAACAACCCCTCCAAAACTTGCTGTCTAAGCAAGACCTGTAGGGTTAAAGGAGTATAATTATTACCTGTACAAGTAAAAAAAACACAGAACATTGTTTACACAGGATATTGACCAGAAATCCATATCCTTTCTATAGTCATCTAACACAGGATATAATGTAAATATAATGTATATTTAAGCAATTAATCGCGGAGCAGCAGGAACAATGTCATTGGTCAAAATCCGTTACTGCTTTCTGATTGGCTGTTTTCTGTGAATTCCGAGCACGAGAGCATAAAAAGATTCGCGAGCGCGCGGGAGGGGTTTGAGTTCGTACGCACGCTCCAGTAAACAGAAGAGTATGTTCGTGCGAGAGCAGGATAAATCTGAGCGCGCGCAGGATAAATCTGAGCACGCGCGAGCGGTTCTGTAGTGGAGCAAAGCGAATCTGAGCGAGAGAAGAGTAAATATGAGAGAGCACATTAATATTTTGCGCGAGAACAAAGAAAATCCGTGCGAGCTGCGTGAATCACGCTCTCGCACTTAAAAAATGTGCTCTCGACTATTGGCAGAGAAATAACGCCATAGAGGTGCACGACCTCGCGCCGCGACAGCGCGCGATGCCCTCGCGCACGGGCGGAGCCTCCGCGATTACGTCATTTTCGCTGCGCGGACCCTCGCGCCGCTCGCGGCGCGTCGAGTATAAACCAGGCTTAAGGTGTATGAACCCGGCAAACATGACTTTAGCCTGGTTTATACTTTCGCGAGCGACCGTAGCGCGCGGCTCCGCCCATCTCGCGCGACCCTGCGCGAGCGGTGTAGGCGTTTATACTTTCGCGAACGTCGCGAGCGTCGCTGCAGTGTTCTCCGAAACGATAGGTGGCGATAGGTGGCAGTGGAGAATAAAAAACCCCTGCAAAAACGGGGAAAGAACATTTTTACCTGACCAGAGACCGTATATATACACATCAGGCATCAAACGTAAATATGGCTTTGCAGTGTTGTCCGAAACGATACGTTAACAAATACGAGCCTCTTGTAATTCCAGGGCGACACATGAGAGAACGTGAAGACGTTAAGATTGGGCGTTTTGAAAATAAACAAGCGAATTATTTCGATTCATTTCGAGTATATGTATAAATATTTAACTTAATTAAGTTTAACGTGCTGGGAAATATTGAAATGGACCTTTAAAGTGACGTACAAGTGCATTAATTCCACCTTGTATAGGTGTATGAACCCGGCAAACATGACTTTGTCCATCGCGCTGAAGCGCGGCGCGCGCGCGAAGTTACAAAATTCGGGAGTTGCACGACCTCGCGCCGCGACAGCGCGCGAGGCCCTCGCGCACGGGCGGAGCCACCGCGATTACGTCATTTTCGCCGCGCGGACCCTCGCGCCGCTCGCGGCGCGTCGAGTATAAACCAGGCTTAAGCCTGGTTTATACTTTCGCGAGTGACTGTAGCGCGCGGCTCCGCCCACCTCGCGCGACCCTGCGCGAGCGGTGTAGGCGTTTATACTTTCGCGAACGTCGCGAGCGTCGCTGCAGTGTTCTCCGAAACGATAGGTGGCGATAGGTAGCAGTGGAGAATAAAAAACCCTTGCAAAACCGGTGAAAGAACATTTTTACCTGACCAGAGACCGTATATATACACATCAGGCATCAAACGTAAATATGGCTTTGCAGTGTTGTCCGAAACGATACGTTAACAAATACGAGCCTCTTGTAATTCCAGGGCGAAACATGAGAGAACGTGAAGACGTTAAGATTGGGCGTTTTGAAAATAAAACAACCATAAACTAATGTGATAAAAAAGCGAATTATTTCGATTCATTTCGAGTATATGTATAAATATTTAACTTAATTAAGTTTAACGTGCTGGGAAATATTGAAATGGACCTTTAAAGTGACGTACAAGTGCTTTAATTCCACCTTGTATAGGTGTATGAACCCGGCAAACATGACTTTGTCCATCGCGCTGAAGCGCGGCGCGCGCGCGAAGTTAAGCCTGGTTTATACTTTCGCGAGCGACCGTAGCGCGCGGCTCCGCCCACCTCGCGCGACCCTGCGCGAGCGGTGTAGGCGTTTATACTTTCGCGAACGTCGCGAGCGTCGCTGCAGTGTTCTCCGAAACGATAGGTGGCGATAGGTGGCAGTGGAGAATAAAAAACCCCTGCAAAAACGGGGAAAGAACATTTTTACCTGACCAGAGACCGTATATATACACATCAGGCATCAAACGTAAATATGGCTTTGCAGTGTTGTCCGAAACGATACGTTAACAAATACGAGCCTCTTGTAATTCCAGGGAGAAACATGAGAGAACGTGAAGACGTTAAGATTGGGCGTTTTGAAAATAAACAACCATAAACTAATGTGATAAAAAAGCGAATTATTTCGATTCATTTCGAGTATATGTATAAATATTTAACTTAATTAAGTTTAACGTGCTGGGAAATATTGAAATGGACCTTTAAAGTGACGTACAAGTGCATTAATTCCACCTTGTATAGGTGTATGAACCCGGCAAACATGACTGTCCATCGCGCTGAAGCGCGGCTGCAGCGCGCGAAGTTACAAAATTCGGGAGGTGCACGACGGGCGGAGCCACCGCGATTACGTCATTTTCGCCGCGCGGACCCTCGCGCCGCTCGCGGCGCGTCGAGTATAAACCAGGCTTTACAAAATTCGAGAGGTGCACGACCTCGCGCCGCGACAGCGCGCGAGGCCCTCGCGCACGGGCGGAGCCACAGCGATTACGTCATTTTCGCCGCGCGGACCCTCGCGCCGCTCGCGGCGCGTCGAGTATAAAGCCTGGTTTATACTCGACGCGCCGCGAGCGGCGCGAGGGTCCGCGCGGCGAAAATGACGTAATCGCGGTGGCTCCGCCCGTGCGCGAGGGCCTCGCGCGCTGTCGCGGCGCGAGGTCGTGCACCTCCCGAATTTTGTAAGCGCGCCGCGCTTCAGCGCGATGGACAAAGTCATGTTTGCCGGGTTCATACACCTATACAAGGTGGAATTAATGCACTTGTACGTCACTTTAAAGGTCCATTTCTATATTTCCCAGCACGTTAAACTTAATTAAGTTAAATATTTATACATATACTCGAAATGAATCGAAATAATTCGCTTTTTTATCACATTAGTTTATGGTTGTTTATTTTCAAAACGCACAATCTTAACGTCTTCACGTTCTCTCATGTTTCGCCCTGGAATTACAAGAGGCTCGTATTTGTTAACGTATCGTTTCGGACAACACTGCAAAGCCATATTTACGTTTGATGCCTGATGTGTATATATACGGTCTCTGGTCAGGTAAAAATGTTCTTTCCCCGTTTTTGCAGGGGTTTTTTATTCTCCACTGCCACCTATCGCCACCTATCGTTTCGGAGAACACTGCAGCGACGCTCGCGACGTTCGCGAAAGTATAAACGCCTACACCGCTCGCGCAGGGTCGCGCGAGGTGGGCGGAGCCGCGCGCTACGGTCGCTCGCGAAAGTATAAACCAGGCTTAAACCAGGCTTAAACCAGGCTTTAAGCCTGGTTTATACTCGACGCGCCGCGAGCGGCGCGAGGGTCCGCGCGGCGAAAATGACGTAATCGCTGTGGCTCCGCCCGTGCGCGAGGGCCTCGCGCGCTGTCGCGGCGCGAGGTCGTGCACCTCTCGAATTTTGTAACTTCGCGCGCGCGCCGCGCTTCAGCGCGATGGACAAAGTCATGTTTGCCGGGTTCATACACCTATACAAGGTGGAATTAAAGCACTTGTACGTCACTTTAAAGGTCCATTTCAATATTTCCCAGCACGTTAAACTTAATTAAGTTAAATATTTATACATATACTCGAAATGAATCGAAATAATTCACTTTTTTATCACATTAGTTTATGGTTGTTTATTTTCAAAACGCCCAATCTTAACGTCTTCACGTTCTCTCATGTTTCGCCCTGGAATTACAAGAGGCTCGTATTTGTTAACGTATCGTTTCGGACAACACTGCAAAGCCAAATTTACGTTTGATGCCTGATGTGTTTAAATACGGTCTCTGGTCAGGTAAAAATGTTCTTTCCCCGGTTTTGCAGGGGTTTTTTATTCTCCACTGCCACCTATCGCCACCTATCGTTTCGGAGAACACTGCAGCGACGCTCGCGACGTTCGCGAAAGTATAAACGCCTACACCGCTCGCGCAGGGTCGCGCGAGGTGGGCGGAGCCGCGCGCTACGGTCGCTCGCGAAAGTATAAACCAGGCTTTACTCGTCTGCGTATCTCCGCGGGTGCGGGTGCGTCTTGTGATAATCCTCACCTGTGGCTCGTCTCGTCATCACGTGGGGTTTGTGTGGTTTGTCCATTTAATGTGCGTTCGCGCAGCGTCCTGTGCTCGTCGTTGTTTGAGTCACACATGTTCTATGTAAACGTGTTTTATGTGCACTGTCTGCGCTTCGGTAAATGTAATAAACGTAACGATTTGGAAAGTGCAAAGGATTCTGTCTCGTCCATCGCCTTGCGCCCAACGTTACAAGAGCATTTTTAACTTTTTTAAACTGTAAAAACACTGGGTAAACTGTCAGTGACATGGACTAAATGTAAATAGTCACTGACACTGGATAAACTGTCCTTCTGTTTTTAGATTGCCGATTTGACTATCGTCGTTACCGTCACTGTCCGTCGCCATGTTGTTTTACAGTTAGTTAGACCGAGCACGCCTGCGTGAATTCAGTGACGAGGCGGGGGTAAAAGTTCACAAAAAAATCGATCTTTGGACGTACGAATCGATAATCAGATCATCATATGCGAATCGATTCTGAATCGGAAAATCGATTTTTTCAACACAGGCCTATCCTAGACTAGTTACTTGACAGGGCCTCATTCGTCGGTAACAGACATGACAAAGCCGTCACTCTAAAGGAAAGGCTGGCGCGTCAAATTTGTTCAGTGAGCAGAGATGTGACGTAGGTATTCTTAATAAAGTGGACGGAGAGTGTACGTGTATTCGAGCAGTCTTATTGAGAAAGCCAAAAAAGGCTTCTAACCGAATAAGAGAAAAGATGCAGTCCCACAGCAGGTCTTTGGAGCCAGTATTTGTGCAGTGTTCTTTATTGACAGAGGCCAGCGCTCTAATCTACTCCTACAGCAATGAAAGCCACTTTAATTAAAGTCTCCTGTGAGTCCCCCAGCCGTACTGCCGCACGGCCGATCCCACAGCTGAAACAGACAGAGCAATCTGCAGGGCTGTTACAAAGGCACCTCTGCCTGATGCTGCTATACATTAATTACCTTTGGGATGGAAGTGCTCGGCGTAGGCCAGAGAGGACCAACACATCAGCCCCTCACCAACAGCAGGGCTTTCAGCTCCCCTTCTGAAGTGGGCAGTAACGACAGCTAGTGATCGTATATGAGTCGTCATAATCATACCCAGGAAAAAAAACCAATGTTTAAACCATTTCCTAGTTAGCAACATACCGTAAACAATTTACACTCTGCTAGAACATGCTGAGGAGAACTCAAACACTCGCGTCTACAGCCTTCTGCCCAAGGTCGTGTCCCGGACGTGAGATACACCACACGCGAGCCACGTGTCGGGCTCACCCCCGGTGGCACCTGTTGCCCGAACCTTTAGCATCTGCACGTCACAGAACGATAGAAGTGACGCTTTTCTCTTAGCAGTGCACCCATACGCAACCATGCAAAACATCAAAAGGAGAATTATGTTCAAAATGCTTCCTTTAATATATGATTCATGGCAGCTTGGAGCACTTCAAAACTAGCCAGGCAAGCGGTATCTGCAGGAGGTTTCCATGCAAATGTTGAGTTATGTCAGGTCCTTGAACATTAGATGTGGAGGGCGAAAGGCCCACCAACACAAAGGGGCAGTTTACATTCACATTCATTAAACTACAAGAGCCATGAAATAGGGTCGGGGGACAGACAGCATATTGTATATGTTCACTTACACCAAAGTACAAAATGCTTGTTCGTTTACATCCATTTTTACAAGCCTTTGTTGTAAAATTGGGATTTTGTTTACAGACAGGTTTGTACCATGACTAATTCATCTAAGGCTCTTTGGATCACAACACTGTGGTAATACTGCACACAGCTCGTGGGCAAATCCCAGAACAAAAGACTGAAGTGAGAGCTGGAGGCTTTCTTCATGTAGATCACTGCTGCATCAGCTCAAGAGCCGCGTCAACATGCAAAAGCCAGAGGGCAATGGGTTCTTTTGGTCTAAAAGTGTGATTTCACCCTCCACACACACACCAATGTCAAGAACCCCCAGGGAGGCCACATATCCATTCCCCACTCGAACCCCTTGACTTTTTCCTCCTTCCAAAGCCTCGTAAAGCAACTTGACTTTAATCCGTTGCCCGTCCTCAGCTATCTCTGCCTTACAAGGTCACACATGAATCCAACCCCAACAACCAGGAGCAGACGCCTTTCCTCGGTGACAGCACAGCCCCCCGACACATACAACAAAATTACCACACAGGTTCTCTATTCAGCCTTTTTATAGCAAATAAACCTGATATATACATCAATTCTGGTTTAATAATTGAGCTCTCCGGCTGGAGGGAACATACCTCAATCAAATTAAAGTTAATTATGTTCATTAATGGAAACTGTTTTTCCAGATCTAATCGAGGTAAAAATTACAGAATCACTCAATGTTGAGTAAAAAGAAATTGTGGAATTTTGCAATTTGCATTTCTAAAATACCAGCCCAAGTCTACAAATGCAAAACAGTCTGCACTTAGCTATGGCTTACAGATCTGGCCCCAACAGCACAGACGATAAATTAAACAATGGAAAGAATTATGAAACACTTTCAAGAAAGAAATGTAACAGAGTGAAATGTAATTTGCATACAGAAAAACCAAACGAACCCCAGCATTAGCACCCGAACAGAGGAAGATGAGGATGAAGTGGGCTAAAAGAAGTGATCATCGGATATGGGTGATTGGATGAAAGGAACATGAACCACAAACCTGCACTGACAAAGGAGAAAATGCTAGAACTTTTCTGCAGTGCCATTCTAAACACACATGTAGATGTTTGAAGAAAACCAAATTTCCTCACTCATTTATATGGAGCTGCATGTCAGGAAAAAGACCAGAGGAGATGGCAATCACAACCTCAACAGACAGCACACAGGTGCACAGGGAAATTGTGGACACTTCATTCCATCAACAGAGAATCAGCTTGGTGATGAGGTCATTTCGCAGGATAACACTACAGAGAAATGCTTTCTTTCAGGAAAGGCATACCAACAGAGTGACATGGTCTGCAAACAGTCCAAATCTCAGTCTGACCAAATCTTCTGAAACACGACTAAAAATTGGAAATTTTAAATAAAGTCTCTCTCTGGCAAAGCAGTGTGATATTGCAGGATATTAGAGGCAGCTGCACATGGAACATTCCTTTTCCCTGCCATCCGTCAAGACATTGAGTCCTTAACACCACTGGAACAAGAAAAGCACAGACTGGTTTTTAATTTGAGGTACATTTCATGGATCCACAATGTCCAGCCATTACATCTGAGTCACGTGCAGTGGATTTGCTACAAAGAAAAACAAAGCCGATTGAACACCCAGAGTGTTGTGATTCCATCATTTCCTGCCAGGAGTTCTACATCACCGCAAACAGAACTAGTCAGAAGCTGCAAAATTTACGCTCCTATATGGGCGTCCTCATTTCCTGGTGGCCCAGAGGCACTTGGCGGAGATGCTGAACATGGCTATGGAGTTTGAGAGGGGGAGCAGAAACCGAGCAGCCTTTGGCATCCCTGGGGCAGAGTGGTGCAGTGGAGACGCCAGCGCAGGGCAGAGTGCTCTTGGGCACAAACACTTTAACGCTCTCATGAGGCTCAAAAGGCCTCCTGCGTGTCCTGCTGGATGCTGTAAACGGGCTTCCAGCCAATGACTTGGAGCAGGGAGGCTTTTTTGACCATAGAAGGCAAAAGCTTGAAAAGAAAGCATGTGGGAGGCAATTACTGCAGACATTATGCGGTTTTCTGTACACCTGGACGGGACAAACCAAGCATACAAGATGAGGCATATTAAAAATAAAATAAATCTCCCTTACTGTCATTGGATATGTTGGAACTCATTTTTATAGCGTGGGGGTGAACAGCTTGCACAGACACTTGTGAACATGAAGGAAACTCCCAGTACATTACAGGAACTGAAAAACAGCAGATTTCAGATTAACAATGTATGATTCAACTGAGGACTGTCCTCATTTGAAACAAATTAAGGCATTAGGGTCTGTATGTGCCAAAATGCAGCATGTGAATTTATGCGGATTGCTTCAGTTGGTGTTTGTTGCTCATTTTTGAAGCCAAGCACATTTGTTCTATGTCGGTGAAAGTGACCCCATCCAGCTTAAGTGCCATGTGCATTATTGCGAGCAGCAACAGGAGCAAACGATCGCCATCTGCTGGCAAAGTTATGCATTGCTGAGATAGTCAGAGCCAGGCAGCGTTTATTATATAGTTTTATTTCAAACAATTTATCACACTGAAAATCACATACAAAAAAAGGGGGGGAAAAACACATGGAAATGCTAGCATGCAAGTCGAGGGTTGACGGCACACAATACCTAGAAGATGAACAGAAACAAAATGAATTTACACATTTACAAGCTCAAACTAACATTTTATTTTCTCATACCTACCCGACTTGCTACTCCGTCAACACTACGACTGAGAAGGAACCCCCTACAATAGAAGGGTGAAGGTGAATTACCCTGCTCTGCACACCCTTGGAGAGAACACGTCAAAACACCAAGCACTCACTGTGCAGCTTTACTTAACCATATTTATAACAAAACCACTTGCATAGAACGTATTGTACTGAATTCAGAAATCTAGAAGGAAAAGGACACATACGGTCTCCAAATCTTTGATTACAACAAGCCCCTTCTCCATTTCGAGATCACTCTCTGTGTTGTTGCGTGACTGGTATTCCTCACTGTCGGTCTCAGCCTCGCTGACCTGCAAGAGTAAAGAAACTCCTCAAACCCAAACACTCCTGGATCAATCCCAGCACCTCTTACCGATAAGCAGCAAAAGAGGTACCAGTACATTCAAGCCGTGGTGTTTCATGTGTGCGCGCGCACACACACACACACACACACACACACACACACACACACACACACACACACACACACACACACACACACACACACACACACACACACACACACACACACACACACACACACACACACACACACACACACACACACACACACACACACACACACACACACACACACACACACACACACACACACACACACACACACACACACACACACACACACACACACACACACACACACACACACACACACACACACACACACACACACACACACACACACACACACACACACACACACACACACACACACACACACACACACACACACACACACACACACACACACACACACACACACACACACACACACACACACACACACACACACACACACACACACACACACACACACACACACACACACACACACACACACACACACACACACACACACACACACACACACACACACACACACACACACACACACACACACACACACACGTCGTAACGCAAGAGCATCGCGCCGCATTAAGTTCAGTTAACCCTGCACGACACCACTTCCTGACTATACAAACGAGGTCAGGAGGGTGGCTTGCCTCATAGTCAGGGTCAGAACTGTGGTCCTCCTCCTCAAGCAGGTTCTGGGTGGTGAGAAGCTCCACCCAAGACAACTGGTCCTCATCATCGTCGTCCAGGTCGTCCTGCTTCCTCTTGCTGCCCTTCCCACAGGGCTTGGTAGGGGAGCTGCGCACCTCTAACACCACACAGAGCAAAAATGGGTCTCAACGTCCACATCTGCCGTGGGTTAACGTGGTTACGCAGAATAGAAAATAAGACACCTCAGCACCGACCACAACGCACTCGTCCATGAGGCTGCAAAAACACCCGCAAGTCAGGCCTGCAAAGCCCAATAACTGCTGTGCATTTCATATTCATAATTAACCGCGGTGCGCTTCATATTCATAAAAACGGCAGTGTGATTTGTATTCGTAATAATGGCCGCATACCGCAATACTCATCACGGCAGTGAACATCGAAATGCAATGAATTAACAGCTGCAGCTTAGATTAAACCAAGCACAGCGGCCAGAGGTTCATAGGGTTCAGACAAAAGGGGGGGGGGGGGGGGGGGGGGGGGGGGGTGGTCATGGACACCACTGACACTGACCTGGAGAAGCAGAGCACCCGATGCTGGCACAGACGGGGTATCCGAGCACACCCTGCAGCCGGCGAGGTAAGACCGACAATAGCACACGTGTAATCCATCGCAGGCGCTTGCGGCCTATTCTACACTGCCGCATGGCATGAGGGCTCTGCTCAGTCACGGCTGGGGAAGAGATGGACGTAGGAGCAGAGGAGAACCCAAAGAACCACCACAGGCCACGAACTCCACGCATCTGAAAGGTAGGAGACCTGTTCAAGTCACATTCGCTCCGATGTACAGACACACCAATCCATTTGAATTCTCCTGTACAACGACTACAAATAGCCCAACTAGCTATACGAAGTCTTCAATTAAAGTCTCAGGACGTCTGTATCCCAAATGGAACCCCCACCCCCAATACTCCTCACCACTTATCTTTTAAAGTCCTCTTTAAAATCATTAGCAAATACAAAATAAACAACGCACCACGAAACTGATTGGCCAAAACTGTGAAATTCGACAAAGGACTGATGCAAAAACACCGCCTCTCTTCGTAACAGTTTTCCGCTGTGGAAAGAAGATGGAGAGTATGACTGAACACAACAACTACAGACCTGATAGTTAGGCCTACAGGGTTACAAACTTTTCAAGATCATTTGGGGTTAGATTTTAACCTGGAAGGTGGTGACGAGTGTAAATTGTTAGGGGGGGGGGGGGGGTGGCGAACTTAAATTCGCCACCCCCTGACCGGTTTCGCCAAATTAAGTATTTATATCGCGATCGATTGATCGCCAGTGGTTGGCGCCAGAGCGAACTAGTAACTCATTGAATCATAGATATGGATCAGAGGTAAATAAACTAGTTTTTTTGCGTGAGAAAACGGATGTGTGGCGTGAGAGCGTGTGAAGACAGTCAAATGCGTGTGTCTCACGCTCAATGCGTGAGAATTGGCAACCCTGTAGTTAGTAACGCAGCCACTGACTAGACAACTACTGAAATGCATTTCTGCAATTTCACACATTTAACCAGCAAGTCACCGCGCTTTCACTATACATTCTTCACTTTATAACAAAACGGACTACGGGTTTGGATGAAATATTCATTTAGCAACAAACTCAGTGCTGCTTAAAAACAAAACAAGCTTGCCTCCTGAACCTCGACGATGTCTGTCTCAACATCACAGCTGCACTGGGAGGTCATGGCGCCACGTGCGGACTCCAGGTTATTAGCGTTCACGCACACGCGCCTTTAAAATGGTGGCGCGCAACCAATCACAGCCAAGAAATGTGTCATCAAGCGCAATCAGCGCTTCCCGTTCCATTGTTAATTAATCACATGACCAAAACTTTGGGAAAATGTCAACGAGTTCAACATTTGCAAATGAGCATGAGTTAAAACTATATATTAATAATACGAATTATTATTTGTATTAGTGTTGTTGTTATATAATAACAATAAGATATAACTATAAAATAAGAATTATTAGTATTATTATTATTATTATTGTGTCCTGTAAAACATTTCATTAATAACTCACTGTCACTGTTTATGAAAACAGTGTCTCGCAGCAAGCTGAATAATCCTGTTCTTCTTATTAGGGTTCCCTTGTTTATGCAGCACCCACGCCTGTTTAATCAGGTTGAGTTACACGATATCGCTGTGTCATCGTATCTACGCAGGTTCAAAGGAAACTTCAACGAGGTTATAAACACGGTTCCCCGCTTGATGTCTTTTAAACCGGTGCAGACCAAATGTTCCTCGGTCGTTGACAATCACAGAAGTCAGACAGCTGCGATGAATAAGACTGGGACACATATGATGGCATCACATGATAGCTGATTACTCGGGACTCCAGAGCTCCGCGGCTCTACGTCCACATACTTCCAGCGCAAGTTCCTTCGGAGATTCATTTGGATCGGAAAGTCGCGCAAGTAGGGATAGTTTATGCAGTATTGTAGTCACGCCAGAGAGTATTCCACATTGCATTTTCGAGGAACAAAGAAGAAGACGTGACCCTACATAGACAACCAGTGTCTTCTTCTCTTTCTTCATCATGCTCATCCTCATCATCGCTGTTTGGCTCATCTCCAGAAAAGCCCACAGATGCATCTCAGATCCAAATAACTTCAGGCGGGCATCTTTGTTGCGTGAGAGCTCCGTCCCTCGTCACTTGGCACAAAGCAAGCATTACTACGAGCCTACCAGCAGGGCGGCGCTCTCCCTGGCGCATCTCCCCAAAGTCACCACTTCATACTGCTTTGTGACCCTGAGCCAGAGTCCTCCGATGGCCAGCGAGGAAGAGCTCTTCTTCCAGGTGCTGCGGCCACACTGGGCCAAGGAGAGGTCGTCTTTAAATGCAAATCTGCTGCCAAGAAAGAATTCCTCAGACAGAAATGTTCCCTTCCACATCCATGCAAAAGCTCCAGCAAGGTCACCCTCAGCCCATCAGCCTGTCCTCAACAGTTTGGACATCAAGTCATCTTCAGACTCTGTTCCTACCACAAGACACCAGCCAGCAAACGCAAACGCAGCCTCTGGGGAGTTCTACGCAAACCCCTCATCACCTGAAGGGGGCGCAAGTGGGATGGATCCATCTGAACACACACACCAGAACGGGCAATCATTGTTCATGTCACTGTGTAGCAGTGTGTTTTATTGCAAACCTGCTATGCTAAATATGTGGCTTGTGGACAATCATTCATTCATTCACTGAATTCAATCATTTCATTGTACTTATTTCCTCCTTGACATTTCTTCATAATAACAGAAACAACATTGTCATCAAAAATATTCTCAGCATTTACTTAAAGGATACCTTTTCTGCACACAACTTTACAGAAGCCCTGTAAAAGTATTCTTTTATTGAACTTCACCTAAGATCATGTGTGTGCCTGATCCTGTGCCCAGATGGAACATCTCTGGGTCCAATATTGTACATACTATTGTACATATAAACGAGAGAAATAAAGCATTGTTTATTACAGCTTTATAGGATTTTATTCCAGACACAGCATAGACAGTGAAAGTAAGTGGGTATGGTATTTGCATATTCCACTTAAGTACATATTTGATTATTCCAAATCTCTTGGGTGCTTTACTACATACTTTAGGCACACTGTATACTCTCATATGGAGCAGGTAATGAGAGCTTCTATTTCGAGCAAAGTGGTGCTAGACTGTAGAGCCACAGCACGATGGCTGCTTGGTCTTGTGTGCGTTAATGAGCCCTGGGTTTGTGTCTTCTCTGAGGCTGCAGACATGAGAGAACGTCTGTGAGCCAAACGTGCTCTGTGTTGGGAACGTGAGGGGTCTGTTGCCAGGCTCTTCAAAGACTCATTTCATAACCGTTTCAGAGTCTTAACTGTCCCTTTCACTTTCTCATTCACTCTTTTTTAGTCTGATGAATCAGTGAGAGAAGCATGCTGAATTCACCTCACTTTGGAAATATGATCTTGACCGCGCTTAGGCGATGATAAGAACGTATTATTAGGAAACACTCGCCTTTTGATCTACACTTAACATGACTCATATTCGAATGATAATGGTCCATTACAGCCTTAAAAAGCCTTGTAATAGTACACAAATGCACCATGATACCCACCCCCCACAACACCTCCCCCAACATACCCCACACCCCCACCCCCCACAACACCACCCCCGACATACCCCACACCCCCACCCCCATTCATCTCCTTCTTTGCTTGTAGTAGCCTCTTGTGTAGTGTGTGTGGGTTGAACTCAAAACAGTGAAGATTTCATATTTCGCTGCAACCACCTTGCCCCATTCTGAATATAAATGGAAGTCTTCTGGATATGATGGGCCCAGTGCATTTTTGCTGCTACATTACTCTTCTGATGAAGCTTTGTGGTAATTAGCAGTCAAAGCCCACTTCTCTGATTATATTCAGTTTGAGTCAGATTATCTATGGCAAAGGTTTGGGCCAGGAAGACATGTGAGAGAGACTCTGGGGCTGTCTGACTCATCTTAGCCTCAACCGCACCTGCTTCTACCACACTTCAGCTTTTAGTCCCCATACACCATCTGCTGAGGAGCCTCGCACCACGAGACACCACGAGGCGGGTGTGTTACAGTGTAGTGTGCTTCTGTACAATCCAGTGCAGGGCTTTCAGGTTTTAGATTGATTGTGCCAGGAACACCAAGAATGATGAAGGGGGTAAAGATAAAGTTCTGGATTGGGGTCTACCGAGCAGCTCCTCTCGTACGCCGTGTCGTGAAGACCCACATACCTACTGACACTGGCACTAAAGATTTTCTGCTGAATCACTTCAGTTGGGAGGATCTGTTTTGTATTCTAAACATGTGCCCAGTACACAGCAGAAGAAGAGTTTTAGGCATGTGCATTTCATGTGAAATTTTTGAGGTTAGAAAGAGAAAAAAAAAGATGCTCAAAAAGGAAAGAATGTTCCGTTCCCAACCTCAGATATAGATCAGAGACAACAGCAAGATAGCAAAAGTAAAAGAGAGAGAGAGAGAGAGAGAGAGAGATCATGTGTGATGATCATGTGGGCATGGACGCTACATGAACTGACATTTGGAGAAGTTTGTGGCACATTCACGCAGCGACATTCTGACAACCACCAGCGACTCAGTCCGGGTCTCGGCGATGGAGTTTACTCTCCCGGGGGCCGACGCAGACAACTCCGTAACACCCCCTGCACTGCCCACGAAACAGCGCAGGTAAGCCACTGCCCCCATATCAGACATCACTATGCTACGATAACCCATCAAGTAGTGTCCGATACTGAATGCCATGAACGCACCGACGCATGTATGCAAACGAAGGACCGTTGTGAGCATGGACGATGCTTCGAGCCATGTGGAAGATGCTCCCCGGTGCAGTTGCATGACTGCGCTGTGTTCTGTTGCAGGAGTCAGCGTTCCAGCGCGAGCTCTATTTCAGACCTGCAGCTAGAGGAGAGAACCGGCACCTCCTCCCCCACCCCGTCCTGTACTGATGTGTTTGTGACACCTACTGACTGTCATGCTGTCCAGTGCCCGGTTCATCAGTACGGTGAGCACGCGTGTAATGTAGAGTGAAGAAAGGCTCGTTTGTTCAGACTGGAACCATGATGCAAATATGTAACTCAAGTGACTGGGGTGGAACTGAGGTGAAAGTTACATGCTCTCAGCTTGTGAATACACCTCATGCCATGTTTCTTTTGTGTGTGTTTGTGTGAAATAATGGGAGGAAGTAACACCTGAAACCAGACCTTTAAGCCACGAGAGAGACATCTGAACCACTAAGTTTGTGCACCAGGGAAAGTTCCCATCAGATGTTAGATCACACCCCTTCCTCATGTGTTGTATTTTAGCTGGCATATTGCACCATTGTCAGTTATTGCCTTGTTTATTGTCTTGTAAATAAATTACCTGTGTATTCTTAATTTTACAGTAGAGTGTGAAGTGCATATGAAGGTTATAGCTGTACATTAAGGATTTGTGTGTATTCCTGCACATAGCAACATGGTTCTGTCACAGCAACCAGTTGGTTTGGCTATTTTATGGCCTTTTTTTAGGGCCTTCAGGACACAAGGTGCGATTCTTCTCAGATGAAAACCCCCCACCCATTCCTAAGAAGAGGCTGCTACGGACCCTTTCTCTGCCAGCGGTCAAGCACTGCAACCCTGCCCAGCGCCACGCAAGTCCTCCGCGCTGTGGAAATTCACATCATGAGGCTGACATCACACCAGCCAACCATGCTGGAGAAGACAAGAAAGAGGCCACCGTCGACAGGCATCATCTCAACCAGCTCGAGTCCGACACACCTGATCACCATCTTCCAGAAGTTTTTGGCGGCTACTCCCATCAGGAGGAGGTCTACACCGGCATCCGGAACAATTACCTTCGGTTCATGAAGAGCGCTGTGAGGCACATGGAGAACATGGTGCTCTTAGAAGAACAGGAAATTGAGACGGTGATGAGACTGCAGCCCGAGGACTATGTGCTATCTGAAAATGACCAGCCTAAGATGACTGAGCCAGAGGTTTGCTTCACTGTGAATTGCCCTGAAGTCCCTACTCGCTTTCTCTCTGCAAAGGTGAAACTACATCACCACCAAACCCCTCTTAAAGAACATTAAGTTTCCACTACCATCAAGTACAGATTCTGACAGCATATGAGGACACTGAAGTAAATGTGGATTTAATGTCTGTAAGAAATATATGACAAACAAACAAACAAACAAAACATTAAAGACTGTGCAAAACAGCTTTGGACTCAAAATAAAAGCACTTTGTTGCTGTCAGACACTTTCCCATTCTGTACCCCTAAAGCCACAAACAGAATGCACACCCTTATAAGGCAGGCACTGTGCACAGCACTAAAACCTCATTGACCTACACTTCCTTTTTAACATCAGGTGTTGTGCAATAACACCAACAATGTGTTACAGAAGGAAGAAGCCAACTTGCTGATACTGTATATAGTCTTTTAATCCTTAAATCTAAACAAATCCTCACATTTTTGTCAATTCTTTAAATCTTTCAATCAATTGATTCTTTAAAATTCATTTCAGCGATCATGTCCAGTTTAACATTAATGATTAATGTGTTTAATATGAGCAAAGGGATGAAGAATATTCAAATGTGTTTGTGTTTTTCATCTCAGGTGAACAGAAGAGGTTCTGATCTGAAGCACTCGACACCCCTGCCCAATCATCCCAACACTGAGGAGATTATTGTCCATTTTCCACCGTGCATAGCAAAAGAAAGACTGCAGCTCTCAGAATTACCGGCCTCAACAGAACTACCACAAGAGGGCAGCACTGAGCCATGCCAGGAATCCACCAGCATCACCAAACGGTGTACAGTGCTTTCCTTAATGGAACAAGGCTTTACAGTTACTATAGTAAGAGATTTTCCTTGGGGAACACTGGACGACTTTGTCCAGGAAGGCGTTTCTCTGCACCGTTCCCAGCCGGATGTGTACGAGAGAAGGCTCAGTCTGCTGATGCTCCAGCTGGTACAGGGCTTGTGTCACCTGAGAAGTCAGGATGTCCTGCACAGCGAGCTGAGACCACAAAGCATTAAGCTGGTGTTCTGGAGCACCAAGAATAACGGACCGGCAGAGACGGACGAATCCCCCGCAGGGCCCCGGGGTGCGATGAGAAGGTACTGCCTTCCGAGACGCAGCTACGCAGGTAAGAGTGACGGCTGGGACGATGTGCTTTATGAAAACGTAAGCAGGAAGAAGGTCCACGTGTTGTGGGAGAAGTGGGGCACGCCCCGGGTGGTGATCAGCCACGATGCGGCGCGGACGCAGGGCCCTCCGGACCTCCCATCAGAGGAGCTGCAGCTGGGACGTCTGCTGAAACACTCTCTCCACCGGCCTGCGGACGCGCACCTAAGTACCCAGTACACACCTGGCCTGCGTCACCTGATCCAGCAGCTTACGAGCGAAACCCCTGGACTACGACTGGCCGACACAGCCCGCGTTCTTCAGGCTGTACTGTGGGGCCCCCGCGCTGGACTTTTCGAGAAGAACCAAGCGAGCACGGTAACGGTTCATAACTGGCTGATGGTGAAGCGTTCACTGCTAATACTGAAGCTGGCGGAAAAGGGGCTGTTCTTAGATCAGCGCGGCGTAGACTGGGAGGACTACCTCTGCCTGCAGTACCTGTCCTCTGCAGATCCTGAAACTTTACTCGAGACAGCAATACAACTGGGCATCCACAACCCTGTGAAATCTGCTTTAATGACGAACACCAGTGCTTAAATGCAACAAGATGACTTTATACTACCCATGTAGCGTATATCAGTGTCTCTGATATCTGTGCAAATGCATTTCACACAGAAAAACAACTATACAGTTGGTCTAAAACATTGCATATATTCAAGTTCACATGCTCTGAACTGCTTTAATAATTTGACAAATCTAACTCTGTAGATCTATCTTTCCTTTTATCGCTTGTAATAAGCATCAGGAACTGACTGCTTCAACAGGAACTCAGCTTAGGAACATTTTAATAGTGACCATACTGAGGTCATTATCACCACAATACCTATCGATACTGGAATTTTGACATACCTATATTGTGATTTTTAGTAGTTGTCTGTTAGCAAAAATGTGAATAAAGCTAACTCAAGACCCAGTGCCCCAAATTCCCTTTCCAAAAGAAAAACGCTTTAGAAATTAGCTAGTATTCCTTGAATACTAATACCGCAAACAAAATGAACAGAAACCATGATTTATTTCAAGTCTAAATCTGCCAAAATAAACAAAGCTGACCGCTATTTTGAGACTAAAATTTGGTTTAATCAGTCTTGCTATTTCATTCAACACCCACATGGATATAAAGCATAGATGGACAAAACGGAGAGGCAACATGTAAACAAGTCAAACAAAACCACTGCACAGGGTGAGCACATTTATTCCGCGCTCTATACAACATGCAGATCAGGCCAACCGACCAAGGAACCAAAATCCTTAAAGATTCATGCACGCAAAAAAAAAAAAAAAAAAAAAAAAAAAAAAAAACCATGACAAATCAATATGAAATTTCACTGGAAACAAAATTCACATAAAATTTTCGAGGCATGGGAATCTTACCATAAATAGGACACTCTAAAGAGCAATATGTGGAAATGAAAGAGAAGAACCAGCTATAAGCAATTTCTTTAGATTAATCCACCAGAATGATTTATGGCCTAACGATTACAGTGCAAAAACCACTGAAATACAGCACAAACTGAGAGAACCACTGAAGAGCAATTCACAGGTAACGTCAAAGCAGTATGTTAAGGTTTTGTATTCTTTTAATGATAACTTTGAGAGAAGAAGCGCAAATCACTTAAGAATGGGATTAATAAGCATTAGTCGTCGTCGTCGTCCGAGTCTCTTTCAATGCTGTAAGCCATGAAGAAAGCGTCGGGCCGTGCTGGGACGAGGGAATGACCCGGTCTCACAATCTCAAAGCCCAGGAAACTGAAGGTCCGCAGGAGCGATGCTGTAAGGAGACACAGGCACGGTGAAGTACCAGCTCACGCTACAGGAGACGCAGAGAGAGGAGACACCATGAAAGCACTTACCTCTATCGTCACGGTTCTTTTGAAAACAAATGAACACGTGATCAACCTGAAGCTTCTCTTCTGCAAATTCTAGCAAGAGAGCAAAACTGCAAGACAGCAACAGGACATTCAGTGAGTAACCTGAAAGACTGTAAAATTGCGGCAAGTCACCGTTTAATTTGTTATTCATACGGCAGTTTTAGCTTCATAAAACTATTATGGGACTTGCAAGCTGACACTTAGTCTCAAATTGTAAATCATTTTCTCTTTAACATTATGGCCAAAATTACTATGGCAATTTCCCTCTTTATTGAGTAATAAAGTACATCCACATAGCAGGTTGGGAGCCAGTCTTCCCATAGCCCCGCCCCCACCCCTCCCCCATCCCCACCGTAGTGGATGACAATGTCATTAAGCAGGATGTGGTGAAACTCGAGGCTTGCCCACTGCGCACCTGTCCTTGCTGCCTTCAGGAAGACCTCCAGGGGGGATCTCGATGTACAGCTTGTCCCCAGTCAACGCCCCCCTCCACACTAGCGGCTTTGCTTCAGAGCAGCGACGCTCAAAGAGCAAAAAACGGACGCGGCTGTTCAAGGGGGGAGGCTCCTCAAGAACCAGCAACTGAGCATCCTGTTAGGGGGAGGGAACGAGGTATTCAGCGGCTTTATCTACAACACGTGCAGGGTGAGAGGTCCGGTAACAGTTCTGTTCTGAAGTACGCAGTACACGCGTATGGAGCAGCTCCGCATAGTGGACATGAAGCAACTCACACAGCCTCTGTGGGTTTGGGAGTTCAATGCTATTTCATTCAATCATTTGACAGGTCTGTGAAGGTTGACCATGTTGAAACAACCTGGCTTTCCTAGTATTACATAATTATTAACATATACTAGTGGACTTACGGGCTTCATGTGTACTGGCATGTTTATATACCTTAACAGTTTTCTAACTGTTGCCTTCAACTGTAACAGTGATCAAAGTTATGTGCTCTACACTCATGTATTCTTAAGCACGGTTAGAAATAGGAGAAGGGACAATCACTTACAGAATAGAATAGCTTAGCTGAAAGATTGTGATCCCTCTGATCGTTCCCTCGCCCACCTGGGATCTTCAGGGGTGGGTGAGGGGCATCAGGAGCACCACAGAGGCCCCGGACACGGGTTACTGCAACACCGGGGGCAACGTCGGGGGCTGTAGAACAGCAAGAGGTGTTAAACCACAACACAATGGCCACCAAGTCTGAGCATAGCATCGGGCATTCAGTAAAGCACACCACGTCAAATACAATACAACGTTAGTAATAGGAAGTGTGACTCTGTGCCAATTCTGAACACTAAAACACTACTGAATTTAAGTAATTGTACTGTTTGTTCAGAACTGTTTATCTGCTCAAGATAGATCATAAAAGAGAGTGGATTAAATAAACATACACCGACTCAACCTGTGTGCAAGTCAAACAAGTTAAACACAGACCTTATAAAGTAAAAAACTCACACCTTAATTATAACTAGTTTATGGGTTATCACGAAAACCAAATATTAGCTAATAATTTAATAGTCAACTTAAAGTAGTTTTCGTTTAATGCCATTATTGGCCCCAAGATGTCTTGTTCGATTTCTTTAGCTATATCTTCTCAAGGTTGTATTTAACAGTTTCAGATTGCTGTCGTTTTAAAAGCACTTCCCTTTTAAAATGACATGATTCATGATCAAAACAGGAAAATCGTGCGTTAATATGGCGAAGATAAACACGAAGTGGCCATTGCGCAAACGTCCCTCGACGAAGCGGCCTTATACCGTCCCTGATCTGACTAATATGTCAATATTACGTAATGTAATAATAATAATGATAATAATGAACAGAGTTTACTAACCTTACCATTTATTAATTATGTCCAGATTAAACATGTTTTGTTAAACATCTGTAAATGTACCAAACTCAAGAGGGCAACCTTGCGTAATCTAATGAGCTAGCTCGGTGGCTAATTAGCTAGCAGCTATCCTCACAGAGCCTGAAGAAGCTAACGAGCTAGCAGGTTTAGCCTCATCTACACGAAACACATTACTACAATTTATATAGCTACTTACTAAGAGGTATAAGTATGTATGAAATTAACAAATAGGTGGAAACAACATTTAACGTGGTGTTAAGTGTGGAATTGCGTTTATTATCCGTGACTGTTGACTGGACCCAGGAAGGCTTTTCCCAGACAAGGCCGCGAAGCTCGCGAGCTGGCTAACGTTATCACAACACGTCAGACGTACTAGATTAAACTCACATACCTTTCAATCTCGGGGTTATTACGGTTCATTTCGACTACGGGCATCTTGGATATATTTCTCTCTTTTTCTCTGACAAAACAATGGCTATTCAGGATCGTCTGTAGGTTAGATTTAACCATCCGGCCAACGTCAGGGCCCACAGCTCTCCGTCCTTTCTTGACTGAATGTGTTCGGTACTTCATCCATCAGTATTTACAGTATTCCGAGAGAAGGGGGCGTATCTATCGCGAACGCTTAACCAATAGAAAACGATTACTGCATTGGCAGACGTAATATGTTTTTATTGTAGTTATTTTATTGATATCTCAAAATGAAATAAAATCCATCTCACTTATAACACATAAAAAACAGAAGCAAAAGAGATTATCAATTGTAGTTAATTAAATATAAACACATTTTGTTTAATGATCCCTGATGTATCACACTATTCATAGGGACAATTTAAAAGAGAGTATTATATGTGAATTTCTAAATTATCCAGCAGACATACCTACTCTAGCACACCTGGTTGAATTGATGATTCATTCATAATTTTTTATGAGCTCAGATAGCAAAGAGCACACTAGTCTAAGGCTTGATCTTGACAGTCAGGTGACACTGGCTGCTCAATGATGCTTCTGCCTTGAGTAACATGCTTTTATTTTTTTAATAATACTGTTTCAGCTGTGCCTGTCAGTCAGGATCCCACATCTGATGCAGAACATGAGCCATGACTCTCCAAGTGTGAAATCGATCTCTGTTCTTCCCCTCACCACGCTGATTATGTCAGGTAAGACATGGAGTTATTTTCACATGAAGGTGATCGTTACTTTTGGGATTTTTAAAAACTAGTCTTAATATCTTAATATGGTACATGTAGTATATCCTATCTGAGTTCTCCTCAGGTTCGACCAAATGTCTATTTTAAGCCAAGTTATAAGTGCCATGTACCTCATACAAATAGCGTGTGCTGTTTATGTTACTGTACAAGTAGGCCTACGTCTATTGCAACTATAGGCACAACTTTAAATATCTGAGATCTGTTGTTCTCATTTATATTATTGTCTTAATGTTGGTTTTACTTCTCTTTAAAGCTGTCAATCTTATTACACTGTGTTCTACATAATTTTCAACATTATCCAATGTTTTTATTTTGTTTGCTAACACACTCTTCTTTATTCTTTCCTAAGGAAAATTTGATTGAGAAAAGATCACTAGTGAAAGTTCGTATCTCTGTGATACTAACAATGTTTACAGTGTGAATAGATTGATATCCACTGCTATTCCAACAGCTTACTAATACACCTTACATGTGCCTTCAGTTAGTTGTGCAATGTCAATTAATACATCAAATCACAACAGTAATTCTATCACTGTTCATATACAAAGCCATCATGTCTGAAAGTTCTGTCACTCGCACACATATTAATAAAGTGGTTTAAAGTGTAATTGAACCTGTTCATACCGTAGTGAAATATCGCCGGATACTGCCTGTTAAGTCTTTGAAGGATGTGGAAAACCCATGGAAAGGAATCACTTTGAACCGCTGCATCCTGGCAGCTATGGCCATCGTGATGGTCAGTTCTACGTTTGAAATGGTACAAGGTGAGTGATAAAGATGTTTACATTTCCGTCTCTGCAGAATTCATTTGCTTCATCTAGCTGAAGAAGATGCTTCAGATCAGGGGCCTTTTCTGTTATGCAGCCTTTCTTGTGCATTTCAGAGACGCTGGAACCTTTATTTGAGGCAGCAGAAGAGGTAGAAGGGTCCGGAGTCCAGGACACACTAGATGAGGTGTTGTGGAAGTTCTTCATTACTGTGGAATATTCAGTGGCCTCAACCCTTAAGGTTCATACTGACACGCTCACTGCGTCATTCCCCTAGTCTGAAGGTTCTTGGTGGGACGGCCTAGCATTTTGGAACTGGAGACCAGAGGATGAAATGGGCCAGTTTGGGAAGAGGCCACCTGGAGTGAAACCCAAAGGGATCCGGAAGAGTGAAATGCAGAGGAAGGGGCTCCTAAAGGAACGGGATTAGAGTCAACGGAGCAGTGCACATAAAGAAGATATGTAGGCAGCAAATGAATTATGACTGCATCCTATTTATTTTGTTTTATATAATGCTATGCCTGTATCAAAATTATTTTTAGAATATTTCTAGCAAATATCTCAATTCTGTATTTTTGAAGGATGCATGACGTTTGGGATACATGTTCAGTAAAACCCTTAAATCCTTGATGTCTGGCAGTCCGAATCAAACATTCCCATAAGAAGGGCCCTACTCTGGGTTCTTGGGAAATAGTTATGACAAATACATACATTTGGAGCATTGCGAGCTTACAGAGAAAACATTCTCACTGTGAAAATACACAATGTGCTAGATACCATCTCACCTTGAAGAACAAGTAAATAATTAACACGAGTGATTCATTAAATGTGCAGTCTTTACTTCTTAAATGTGTTACAGGACATGTGATTACTGTGATCAATATTTAATCTCTCAAATGCCTTGGCCGTTATTACATTTATCATATATTAATCACACAAACTGCATGCTTTATGAATATTTATTGTATTAAAATATGAAAAACAGCACACAGACAACACAGCTTAAATGATATGTGTTTTCATCAAAACAGGAATCAAGCATACATCAGAAGCATAAGATATTAATATATAAAATACATAAATATATACAGTTGAAATTAATCAGCTTACCATAAATGTTTGACCTAGTATGACGTCACACAATAGCCTTGCTTAGATATTTTGATATGTGAATTAGCTTTAGCTGATATTTCAGGGGTTTTAACAAGATCATTAAATAAGACTCTTTATGGGTGTCCAAATCATATAAGTGCAAGAAAATATTCTGTAAAATTGCCAGACATGTATGCTTATATATTCACTTTGCAATTAGTCATGGAAGAGGATCACAGATGCTATAAGGTGTATAACTGTCCTGTCTTCCCTGTGTATTAAATGGGACCACTTACTGGTATAAACAATGACTTTGCATGGATGTTGACTCTTTGTATGGGACTGAGAGACTATATCCCTACTGACATAGACAGCATGTAACATCACGTTCCAGTAAACTGCTTTAAGTTTCGACAAAAAACGTGCATACACACACTAGCAAATGCAATGCCTGCTGATCTGTGGTACTCTAATAAAAGCACGTAGGTGTTTAGAATACAATGCTTTGCTAATGACACCGTTAGCGACAGCCGCACTTCTTGGCTACCATGTTGGTCTTGTAAGTGATGAGGGTTCCCTCGCTGTCCAGCTCGATCACGCACAGGTCGTCGTAGTCCACGGGCACACAGCAGAGCATTCGGGTCAGCGGCAGGCCGCTCTGCACCTGAGCGTTCAGCAGCATGGCGTGGTTGTTCTCGCTCATCAGCGGGAATCCGCACGTCCCCTCGCAGTTGTTGATGTTGGCTGTGCGAGGCTTTAAAAAGTACTTCTCCAGGTTCACCGTGAGGCCCTGCAGACGGCACTGACCGGGTCCCGTTAGGGCATCCTGCCCAGCACGGGCCGCCCGCTGGGCTCTTTCTGCCGCCCAGGCACCCAGGACCGTCTGTAAGGCCTTTAGCAGCAACAGGGCTCTGTACTGGACTTCACTGGGGATTCGCAAACCTTAAAAACACGAGAAGGAAACGTCTATAACTACTAACCACAAATGTCGCCCTGCTGTTTTTAAGGTCAAATGATCACCTGTTTCTGCCCCTCCCACGTCCTCAGGAAGAGCACTGAGTTTGGCGAGAACCTCCAGCCTGTCCATCTCACCGTGCTCGGCCTTCTCCGTCCGCACCCGATCTAAAGTCTCGTCTAGCCGCTGTCTGAGTAGGGAGAGCAGGGAGGGGCCGAGGTCCAGCTCCACGCGGTGGGCCCACAGCCCCACGCCCTGCTGGGGGAAGGAGAACATGGTGGGGGCGGAGGAGTTGACCAGCTCTAGAAGAAGCGACTCGCTCGTCGACACCCCAAGGGTCAGTGGAGGCAAAGAATGAAGGGTGGGCCGGGACACCGGCGTGGACCCGTCCTGCTGCCATGATGGAGTTCTCTCAGTGAGGACTTCATTCAAGAACTTCCGCAGTTCACTCAGGAAGTGGACGGTTCTGAAGGTGGGAAACAGATCAGGTGAAAATCTCCATTTGTGAAGTGTTATGAAGCAAAGAGAAGTATTATAGAAAAAATAGGACACCAGTTTTAAGTTGTGAAACATGGACGTGTATATGCGTGCTTAAAAACATACCCACTTGAATGCTGTGCCTCTTCACTCTTGGTTGCTTGTTTAAAGAACAGAACCACTGGGGCAAGTATAATGTTAGACCTGTTCTTTCTCACCATGAATGTTTGAAGTTCAGACAAACCCAGTTTTTGTTCTGAAAACAGTGTGGACATTTAAATACATCAAGGTAATTACTAGTTTTCTAGTAAAATCCATAGAATATTAAGCACAGGAAACATGGTCTCCCACCTCTGCCATTCTGAGCCTCTACTGTGATCTTCAGTTTTAGATGGTCATGACTGAAGCCGTTCGCCTGGTCACCTGTCAGAACTAGGAACTGTGTGCTTTTAGAAACACACACTGTCTGGGGGGACACAAAAGACAGATGGACATGAAAAACACAGAGTGCTCTTCCCTCTAATGAGACACTAAAACCTCACCATAGCAACCCGCGTAATGAGCATCATCACTGAAGTAACCTGCTCGTTTGGATGCAGGGCATGGCAGCTGAATTTTAGGTTCATCTCCTCCATGTTGATGAAGTCCACGAAGAACAGAAGTAGGGTGGAACCTGGACTGGCTTGATGGTCATGGTGATGTTTTGTGAAGTGAAGGGTTAGTGTGAACTCCCCATCCGCTCCAGTCTCCCAGTGCTCTAAAACACACAAGAGTAACAATTCTCTAGTTCAACCTCTAACCAAGTAAGCTGAGGAGAATTGGAAGTTCACATTTATAGCATTTGAGGGATCTTATCCAGATCAACACACATTTTAATCAGTATGACAGTAGTTGTACTGATTAACCCCATGTCCTTAAGAGTTCCATGTTCCACCTGTTTTGGAGGGTTCGTTATCGTAGCTACAGTCTGGAAACATGTCTTCATTTGGGATTAAAGAAGCGCAGTGGTACCTTTATCGGTGCGCAAAAATCCCAGCCCACGATTCTCGCTGTGCACCATCTCACTGAGCACTGACAGCGAGGAGATTTGGGACTGTGGCACGCCATCGTCATGGGAACACATTCCAAACGAAGCCCGTTCCTCCTGACCCGGCACGGCCTCCTTACTCCGGGCGTCACGCAGGGCGAGCAGGAAGTGGCCCAGAGCATCGGTGTGATGCCGCTGCTCGTGGAGACAAGGGGCATCTCGCTGGAAACACT
Organism: Brachyhypopomus gauderio; assembly: GCF_052324685.1. Classification (NCBI taxonomy): domain Eukaryota; kingdom Metazoa; phylum Chordata; class Actinopteri; order Gymnotiformes; family Hypopomidae; genus Brachyhypopomus; species Brachyhypopomus gauderio. The sequence continues at coordinate 4,688,354 of NC_135222.1, read as the reverse complement.
GCAAGGGAGAGAGAACAGAAGCGCGGTGCTGTCCGTCGGGTGCACGTGCCATCCCGTCCATCGTCTCTTCACCTTTGTTCCTTCCTGAATGGGGAGCCAATCACATTAGAGGGACTAAGAAACGCAACGCAGATAACCGTGTCGTACAAACTATCGTTCCGGTCAAAAGTACAATATCACCCGAATTGGGTCAAGCTCTAGTGCGCCAGGGTTCACTGACGGTGATCTGTCGCTGGAGAGAACAGAGCAAGACGGGCGGTCAGAACTTAGGAAGGGACTGACCTGGCCGCGGCTGGTCTGGGAGGAGGTCCTGGTTTACGTCCGGCTCTCCCTCAGCGGAACTAAGTGGCCCTGAGACCACAGTCATCGGCAGGAACACCAGCATCCAAAGCCCAGTCTGCACACCCATGTCCTGCTAGTCACGTTGATGTGAGGCGCTTGTTTTGGGGTGGCTGAGCTATGGAAGTGTTTTATACACAAGCCCTGCGTTCCTGAAGAGGAAGCCGTCTGCCAAGATAGCTTCCCAGCACCAGTGTCCTTGGACACGCATTAATGTGTGTGGTCATGGTTTCAGCAAGAAGACTGCAGTAGGCTGTAAATGTGGAGGAAGAGAATATGATGCCTTCATACGCTACCGTTAGGGAAATGAGCAGCTGAAGACAGACAACAGATAACTGTACCAAGGCCAGAACCACTGGCATGTTCAATCAGACTGTTGGCTTGTGATGACAAGGAACGAGATAGTAGAGTCATCCAAAAAAAAATCATTTGGTGAAACAGTCAAATCTTTGTTCATTTAATTTATACAGAAGTCATTTGTAGTTTCTTCTGTCCCCATCAAACATCAAAACATCTCATACCCTGGATCTCACTCAATGTAGATCTCACTCCATGTGCAGCTATGAAAACTGCATGTTGAGAGTGCAATATATATATATATATATCGTGTAATATATATATATATATATATATATATATATGACACAGACAGACACATACACACACAACTATTAAACAGAATTACATTAAACTCTTGCTAATATTTTGCATATTTAAGCAAAACATTATATATCAGACACCAGAAATTATGCACATTTGTGGAACACACCAATTTGTTGTTTGCCCGAGTATTTTAACAGGACATCAGAGCTGAAAATCTTACTGTGACTGGCCAGGGCCACAGTAGACACACAGCTGCAAACGTTTAGATGTTCAAGGTCTCAACAGGTCTGGCAAGCTAGGTGTCAGACCATCCCCACAAAAGATAAGGCAGGACTGCAAAAATGTGATGGAAGCAAATGAATAAGGAGTGACTGCTGGAACCTTCCCACCTATTCTAGCATTCCACTGAAGGGTGAACATCCCTTTAAATTCTGTAGAAGAAAACACACACTGTAGTATGTCAGGCAAAAGCCTGATCTTTTAAACTAATATTTAAATGGTTCCTTATGGCCTGTAGCATTCAGCATCTGCTCAGTTTAATTTGTTGAATTTAACAATTAATTTATTTTACCACCTCTTTCACAAATATTCCAGAGTGAAGAGGTGAAACAGGAGATTTCTCAAAACAGGCCTGTGTTTGGTCAAGGCTGTGATACCATATGAACATTCTGTCCTCTTCTGAGGAAACACGTTTGTCGGTTAACTGTTCCCTCCATGTGCACATCAATTTCCATTTGATGATATAATGCAAATATTATTTATATCAATTTTCATACAAATGCTTAACAAATATTTAACTATGAACTGATATTTAAAAATGGCCTTCAATTACATATTGTTTTCAACTCCCAAAAGGTAATCCCTGATTCCCATAATACTGTCGTCCATATGTTAACTTTGTAATGTTAAAACAAGGTAAAAAGGAATTCTACAAAAGGACACACAAGAATGAGTCAGGTAAAGACTTTTTTTTTTATTAGAAACACTTTATTAAGTTAACAAAAGCTGAGTCAAAAGATTTTAGTCTTAATTTAAAACAGCTGCTCAAGTTCATTTGATAAAAGAACCAGCACCAAAGACAGCAATAGAAGAAGAATATTGGTGAAAACTTATTGCACCATCATTCTATCTCCTTTTGTGTGAAGAATAGAATGGAAGTAAATGTTTAATTCATTGAATAGAACGGCAATGCAACTGCTTTACAATTTCTTTACATGTATTTAGGATAATCTTTATGATTTAGTGTGACAGGTAGGCATAGAGTATGCACATGTATGCACTGGAGAAGACTAGCCAACACGGACCGCAGGAGAGAGGAAAACTCCAACACCCATCAAAGCAAGGCTGAAAACTGTAAGGGAGGATAAATTGGTGTTTGTAACCACAGACAAGCCAGCTAACATTTACACCCTTCCCTTTACGTCTTAAACACCGTCTATAAAGCCAAACAATAATCTTCCTGAGACTACAGAGGGACCTAAACGCATCCTTAGAGTTCACTCTACTGTTACAAACACATGCCAATAGAAGTTGCCTTTAAATGTACGACTCTAATCTTGCACATGTACCTGAGTAAATACACACTACCCTAATGAACTGTGATATTACTAAGAATTACAGAGATCAAAACTGAGACCTTTTCCCCACAGCTTCACAGGAATCTTGAGAGCAGCTTAAAAAAAACAAAGTCACCCTCACAAAGCTGTCAGAAAGTAGAAGCAGTTCAGAGGTCACAGAGCGAAACAAGCCAGGCGTGTACTGGAGTTTATTAAACATCTCACCCCTCTTTAGCACACTGTGAAAAATGTATCAATTCATAGCTGCATTATCCTTGTTTAAAGTGTAGGAAAGCACCATATTTACTGGTCTGGTCAAAAGTCTATTAAAATCATCTGGATTTCATGTCATAATAAAAGCATCATCAAGAAACAGTCGCAAAGATATCAAACACAAACAGGCAATTGAAACAGGTAACATTAACAAAGACTATTTGTATATATATTTATGTATATATATATTTAGACAGACCTTTTCAGTGCTGGTAACAATGTAACAATGAACTTATCTTCGGTCACACGTCCTCACTTCACAGAAAATGAGCATTACACATTTCTAATTTATAACACACTGTAGTCTATTCAACAGCATTGTGACTCTAAAGCTTAAGTGAGGCTGATCTTTCCTTGATCTCACACACGCACACAAACAAAAAAAAAAAAAAAAAAAAGAGAAAGATCTCACACACAAAACAATGCGAAATAAACCTGCACTTGCCTGGTGTCAGCGTCACTAACCACAGTCAGCTAGGTTACTGATGCTTCTCCAAACCTGAACACTGGGTCACCTCTCCCACGGGCCACATCAGTGACATTCTGATTCACTACAACTGACCCAGGAGGCTGAAACTCTGGAATGGAATGAGAGCGGTCACAACAAGCTCTCGGACAGGTGCTTCTGATTCCTGCGGGCCAAGCACCACCGGTTTCACGTGTGAAACGTCATGAGGGATTCTGGGTTATCTCGCTACAGCCTGGAAGGGAGGCTGTGGTCTCGGCGAACCACCAGTTGCTTTTCAACAGCTAACCCAAAACAAACAAGCATTTAAGAAAAGAAACTGCCATGCAGGCATAGTAGCACCGGCCAACAAAATGAAATCATAATGTGGGTTCAAGAGAAACAAGTCACACCCTGCCTACAGGCTGCTAGCACTTGCATGCAGAGCAGGTCGTTTTGGCTACAAGAGCACCGGTGGAGGTGGAAGCCCACTTGTAAGAGTGCTACGCTTCCTCTGCCTTTCCTGACACAAAATAAAGGTTCACACACTCGACATCTAGTCCGAGCAGGAGTTCTGGTGCCCACCCGCATGGTCCAAACAGGATCATCCTTAGTTCCTATGAGCAAAGCTGTTTCAAATACATGTGTATAGCCATTAGCCACAGCTGATAGCACTACGGACGACATGCAGAAACTGCTTCACACATGGTGTTTAATGCTATAGTATAAATAAATGTAAAAATAAAATAAAATAAAGGGGGAGGGGGGCCACAAGCAGTAAATAAAAGTCCCTGTTAACAGAAGCACCCAGAATGGATCTTATTGTGATGTTTTTTTATATAAATAGGCACAGTCCAGAGTTGTACAGATCATAGCACCATGTTTGTTTGTTTTTAGACTGAATCAAGTACACACACCGCACATATTGTGCTCTGTTACACAAAAATATCAACAAAAACAATTACATTAAAAGAAAAAAAAAGATAAATAATTAAATTATATACAATTATACAGTCTGAGAGTGATTCTCATTCACAGTACAAAACTTAAAACAGGGAGAGAGTGAAAGTTGCCCAGTAGTTCTTTTAAACATGTTGCATTTCCCCAGTGTGTGATTCTTCAGGTGTGTGTGTGTGTGTGTGTGTGTGTGTGTAAGCTGGTTTTCCTGCTTGCAGGGAGCACCACATCAGTGGACAGGACCATGCAAAGGCAGACGCTAAGTCTTTGTGAAACCCTTCTGAGCAGAAGGGCTTTGAGCACCACAAATCTTTATTAGTCTCAGACAAAATCACCTGAATAGGTACCATGTACAACACTGAGCTCCAAGTGTATGCATCTCTAAGATTTCATCAGTAATTAAGAGAGAAATGGAAGATTCAGTTGTAACAGACATTAAAGTGAAAAGCAATAAAGAGAAGAAGCAGACAGCAAATGTGTCAAGCTGGGGTGAACGTAGTGATTAGAGCGCGGGCAGCTGCACAGACTAACCTGATTGGCTCACACAGACTAACCTGATTGGCTTACACAGGCCATCAGTGTTCACTCCAAGTTGTGCTTAATCTGTGCGTGTGTGCGTGCGCATGTCTATAAAATGATCACTGTAATTTCTTTCAAGCGCATAAAATGAAACTATTACCAGTCATGTGTAATAAACAGCTCCACAGGTCTGATTTCCAGTGTAAATGTTACAACAGCTGCAGCTTGAATTAAATGCTTACAATCCTTTTTGTTATTATCCATAACATTAAAAATACAGAACCATATTTGGTTTTAAAGGTCTATGCTCACCCAGCAGGGTTAGATTTACGTATATACTAGTGGTGTCAATTCCAGGTTCCACGATTAAAAGTCCTCACCAGGATTTTGCTCAAGCTTGCTAGATTTTCTAATTAGTGCAATCCAGGTAAAATTAGTGGAATCAACACAATCCAGGAAGCCTGAGCAAAATCCTGGTGAGGACTTTTAATTGCGGAACCTGGAATTGACAGCTCTAGTATATACCCCTCCATTATATAACCCAACACCAGGTGTTCCAGAATGATCTGAACACGTGACTGTCATGCTCTAAAGGAATTCAACATATATACGGGGCCCAAAATAAATATAAAGACAAACAACCAAAGAAACAATGACCAAAAAAAAAACCCAGAATTTTTTTCAATTTCTAAAAGTGTGCCTTGAACGTGCTGCGTGTTAACTACATACTGGCAGCATGTCTGACTGCATTAAAAAGCCTGACTGATGATTAGGCAAAGCTGTCTGCTCAAGTACAGGTGTAAGAGAAGTGGATGTTGACGTTGTCGTGTGTATGTGTGTGTGTGTAGGGGTCTCCCGTCTCCACACTGGAGCAAGGGTACTGCGTGGAGCTGCGTCTGCGTGTGCCTGTGTGTGTGTGTGTGTGTGGATGCGGGAATCTGCTTTTCAATGTGTTGGAGTTCTGCTGCACCTTGGTTGCATTCTGATTCCCATGTCTGTTCTAGCGCTGCGGCCGTAATGAGCGTGGGAGCACCAGAGGGAGGCGAGCCCATTGGTCCACACCTGTCCATTGCATAGGTTATGTTAGGATGAGGTAGATCGCTTCAGTTACCTGAAGAAAGAGAAAGCAAAGTGATCGAGTAAGCAATAACTCATCTCACACACACACACACACACACACACACACACACACACACACACACACACACACAGATGAAGACGGACAAAATATGTGGAGAGCGGTTGGAGCCCACTGAAGCCAAGCACATACCTTGTTCAGACTGAGTGCAGTGAAGCAGGGGCAATGCAGCATTGTCATTATAAATTTGCCCCAGGATCCTGCTAAGCCCCGCCCCCCTCCCCTGCTCCCTGCTCGTGCCGCCTCCTATCTGGGGCGGCTGCTAGGGACCTGCGAGGCGGCGAAGGGCGCCTGCATACCCACAGTCCTCCAGGAGGCCGCGGCCCCGCCCCCGCTGCCGGTGCAGGGGGCGGAGGGCGAGGGCAGGTGAGGCGGGTAGTGCACGGTGAAGGGGCGGGACGATGAGGAGGAGGCGGGGTTAGACGTGGCACAAGCTGCAGGATTGGGAGGGTTCGCCGAGGACGAGGGGCCAACGCGGAGCGCCTGAAGGGAGGCGGGGGGTTGTCGCTCTGAACGGGGCGGGGAGGGCTGGGCGGGGGCGGGGCATGAGGAGGAGGAGGAGACGTTTAGGAGGGGGGGGAGGGGGAGGCAGGGAGAGCGTGGGGGGGGACGGGGCGTGCAGGACGGTCTGCGTGCGCCCGTGCTGGGCCTGGTGGGGGGAGGGGAAGACCGAGGTGGCTGAGGTGAGGAATGAGGCCCCCGCCTTGCTGTCCAGGAGCCTCTGCTGGGAGGAGAGGCTGAGCAGGGAGCCAAGGGTGCCGGGGCCCGGCAGAGCGGCCCCTGACTGCTGAGAGGAGACCGAAGGCACCATGTGGTGAAAAATCCCTGTAGACACACAGCGGAAAAACAGAGACAGAGAGGGACAGCGGTAGACAGACAGAGAGAAGGGTATACAGAGATGGAGGGATGAGCAAAGAGAGAAAGACAGATAGAGAGAGAGAGAGAGAAAGAGAGAGAGAGACAGAGAGGGGCTGAGCCAGGTTGTGCATAGCAGCAAGCGAGTCAAACAAAGCACACACAGAGCAATAAGGCATTCCACTGCTGACCCAACTAGTTCAACACCAAGACGGATTGTTTGTCTGCGTACACACCTGACCTTGGAAGACTGAGACTGTGCCTTCAAAAGGCATGATTTTGTAGAACTGGGCTGCAAGAGGAATGTCTCAACACCAACAACAAGGCGTGCAAATATGACATACACCCAAAGAAAAACGCGAAGGCCGCTCCAACGTCCAGAATTCGTAAATCATGGGTTTCTCATCACACAGCTCCAAACAAAACCACAAATGAATGTTTCGTGTTATCAATTTACTGACTTTCAATTAACTAAGTACTTGAAGATTGAAGGTGTGTGTGTTTTTTTTTTTTAACATCTTACAACTTGAAAAAATTTCTCTTGACCAAGTAAAGGGTCATGGGGCTGTTTTCTATGGGTGTGTAGCTTCGAGACTGTGGCTGCACAGCTAGAGATTTATCAGCACAGAAGCAGCATGGGGGAAGCCAGGCAGGGTAGGAGCACTGGACTAGCACTTACCTCACTGCCTCCACAGGGTCGGGACAGACAGAGATGGACAGACAGACAGACAGACAGACAGACAGCTCACCTCCTGCTGCGCCCCCTGCTAGTCCAGCGCTGGAAAAGCTGCCCAGTGCAGAGTGGCCGTTGACCAATCGTGGAGCTCCACTGGTCGGTGGGTTGGGAGCTTGCGCCCCAAACAAAGACTGCAAGACCGAGGCTCCACCCAGAGGGAAGTATTGTCCCACAGAGGAGGCGGAGGAAACGGTGGTGGCCCCGCCCACTTTCCCGCTCAGCATGCCGGCACTGGTTGCGGCGGAGATGAAGAGGTTCTGGCTGGCCAATCCGCTCATGGTCTTCAGCTCCCACTCGCGTGGCTTCTGCTTTGGCTGTGTGCGCTCGGACATTTGCGCGGGACGGGCGCCCGTCTCGGCGCCCTGGAACGGCTTGGGGTTCCCGTACGCCTCCCGTTCTCGCTCGGCCCTCCTCTGCTGCTTCTGGTCGGAGTCGGAGTCTCCTCCCCCTCCACGGGCCACGCCCACACCGAAGGGGGAGCCGCCCTGGCGGAGGTCGGGGGGCGTGGGCTTGGGGTCGGAAATGGGAGAGAAGGTGGACTTCCATTTGCTGGAGGAGGAGGAGGAGACCTCGCTGCTCACGCTGCTGGCCCCAGACCTGCGGCCCTGCGAGCCTGAGACAGGCAGACAGACGGAGGTTGCGTATAACACCCCACACACACACACACACTTATGCTGCTTCCTACAGACGACACTACACATCATCCATCACGTTTAGTTTTCAACGGTAATAAAAAGCTATGTACGCTATATTGCCAAAAGTATTCGCTCACCTTCCTTGAATTACATATGAGCTCAAGTGACATCCCATTCCTAATCCATAGGCTTCAATATGACATTGCTACAACCTTTGCAGGTAGAACAGCTTCAACTCTTCTGGGAAGGCTGTCCACAAGGTTTAGGAGTGTTTATGGGGATTTTTAAATCATTCTTCCAGAAGTGCATTTGTGAGGTCACATACCGATCTAATTCATTCCAAAGGTGTTCTATTGGGTCGAGATCAGGACTCTGTGCAGGCCAGTCAAGTTCATCCACACCAGACCTTGCCATCCATGGACCTTGCTTTGTGCACAGGTGCACAGTCATGTTGGAAGAGAAAGGGGACAGCTCTAAACTGTTCCCACAAAGTTGGTAACATGGAATTGTCCAAAATGTATTGGTATGCTGAAGCATTCAGAGTTCCTTTCACTGGAACTAAGGGGCCAAACGCAGTTCCTGGAAAAACCCCACACCATAATCCCCCCTCCACCAAACTTTATACTTGGCACAATGCAGTCAAACAAGTACCGTTCTCCTGGCAACTGGCAAATCCAGACGTCCATCAGATTGCCAGATGGAGAAGCGTAATTTGTCACTCTCTAGAGTCCAGTGGCAGCATGCTTTACACCACTGTATCCGACGCTTTGCATTGCACTTGGTGATGTATGGCTTAGATGCAGCTGCACGACCATGGAAACCCATTCCATGACGCTCTGTGCACTGTTCTTGAGCTAATCTTGAAGTTTGGATGTCTGTAGTGATTGACTCTGCAGAAAGTTGGCGACCTCGCTGCACTATGCGTTTCAACATCAGAGTTGCTGTTGTTCCCAAACATTTCCATTTTCTTATAATACAGCTGACAGTTGACTGTGGAATATTTAGGAGCGAGGAAATTGCACAGGTGGCATCCTATCACAGTTCTATGCTGGAATTTTAGAGAAAATTGTTTCTTCACAACCCTCTTCCTTCCTTCAGAACATGTCAGAGTTATTTCAGTCTGGATTTAGACCTCATCACAGCACTGAAACGGCACTTACTAAAGTACTGAACGATCTCTTAATATCCTCTGATAAAGGACACATTTCTTTTCTCATACTGCTAGACCTCAGTGCTGCTTTTGACACCATTGATCATAATATTCTACTTAATAGGCTGGAGACACTCATTGGCATAAGAAGTCAAGCACTCTCCTGGTTCAGGTCCTACCTGACAGGTCGTTACCAATTTGTACTAGTAAATAACGAATGCTCAGAGCATTCTAAGGTAAAGTATGGTGTCCCACAAGGATCTGTACTGGGCCCCATATTATTCTCATTATATATGCTACCACTGGGCACTATCATTCGTAGGCATGGTATTAGCTTCCATTGCTGCGCAGATGATACTCAGTTGTATATATATCTTCCAATCCGGATAATCTCACTACTACTCTCAAGATTGAGAACTGCGTCCAGGACATAAACTGGATGGCGTCTAATTTTCTTCAACTAAATTTCGATAAGGTGCTGATTCTTGGGCCTAAAGCTGCTATAAGCAATTGGGCTGATATTCCCCTTACCCTAGATGTTTCTTCAACACCTAAATCTACAACAAAAAGTTTAGGTGTCACTATTGATTCGGATCCTTCATTTGACACACATATATGCAATGTCTCTAAGGCTGACTTTTTCCATTTACGTAATATTGCAAAGCTGAAACACTTACTTTCTTTAGCTGATGCAGAGAAGCTGGTCCATGTTTTTGTCTTGTCAAGATTGGACTACTGTAATAGTCTTCTAATTGGATGCTCTAAAGAGTCCATAAAGAAGCTACAACTTGTACAAAATGCCGCAGCTAGAGTCCTAACCAAGGCTAGGAAATTCAATCATATTAGTCCCACTCTCGCCGCACTACACTGGCTGCCGATTAAATATCGCATTGAATTAAAAATTCTTCTGTTAACCTATAAGGCGTCTTGCCCCACAATATCCAAGTGAACTAATTGTTTACTACAACCCATCTCGCCCTTTGCGGTTCCAAAATGCTGGATTTCTCCTAGTTCCAAAAATTGGTAAGACTACAGCCGGAGGCAGAGCTTTCTCCTTTAAAGCCCCTCAATTATGAAATAGCCTTCCAGCTCCAATCCGAGATTCTGATACACTTCCAATCTTTAAATCTAGACTTAAGACTCACCTATTTAATCAAGCCTTCAGTTAATATTCCCCTTGTAAGGTGTAGGGGCTCGGGGGCCCCCAGACATTGAGATTTCTGGTGATCTGAGATGTTGATGCTGTCATCCAGCTGTGTCATGGCATCACTCAGTTGTGACAATGACTTGTCTGGAAAGCAATGTCTCAGTGAGCCCTCATGACTGTGGTCACCTCTGAACCTCTCCCTTTAGTTATGCTGCTATAGATTAGCCTGTCGGAGCCACATGCTGATCACTGGCACTTGAGCTATGTACTTTTAAATCAATGGTGGTTTAAGGTGATGTCCACTCAGTCCATATTGTCTATCTTTTTGCATGCTTCTACCCAAGACGATTGGATACAAGCACCTACAAGCACCTGGGAGATGGTCTGGCTTGCCGGTGGATGTACTGATGCTGGGGTTGGATGTGCCATTGCCACAAGAGGTCGTGCTGAGGCTAGCTCCTACCTGAGGCTCACCATCTACACTGAAGGGACTGTGACTACTTGGCCAAGGAACAAGAACCTTAACTATAACTATAGAACCACCTTTTGTCCACAAATACGGACTTGTGCTAACGGGCCGCCCAATGGAGGATGGGTTCCCTTTTGAGTCTTGGTCCTCCTGAGGTTTCTTCCTAATCCCCACCATTATAGGGAGTTTTTCCTTGCCACTGTCGCCTTTGGCTTGCTCATTAGGGATCTGGACTCATATGATTATAAAGCTGCTTTGTGACATGTGTTGTGAAAAGCGCTATATAAATAAATTTGACTTTGAATTCACGGAGCTCCTGAGTAGCAACACATTCTTTCACAAGAATGCATGCTTAGGTGCTTAATTTTATACACCTGTAGCTATAGAAGTGATTGGAACACTTGATTCCGATTACTTGGATGGGTGAGCAAATACTTTTGGCAATATAGAGTATCTCTGGATGCATCTGCAGCAGGGGCAGATGCATCCTTACACCTTTCACCCCTTACCTCTTTCACCATCTCTGCTTTCGAGGGAAATCGTAGCAATTTTCCTTTCGATTCTAAAAGCAAGAGTGAGAGGAAAAGTGTCAGCAGCTCAGAACGATCTCCACAGGAGTTTGTGAAGCATGAAGGTGGCCGCTGTGGGCCAGAGGAGGGGTGCGGACGGCTTCCCTCACCGCGACGAGCTGCTGTCTGCCGGGTACCCGCCGTCCTCGTCCTCTGAGCTGGGGGTGGAGGAGTAGCGGCCAGAGCCGTTGAGCTCCAGGGGGCGCTCTCGCTTCAGAACCGGCGGCTGGTCCAGGTCAGCTTCGCACGGGCTGCGGACGGACTGCTCCGGAGAGGAGATGGCAGAGATCTCCAATGGCTGGTTGATGTTGTTCACCTTGGGTCAGGATGAGATATTCACCGTCAATCAAGGATGCCCATCAGAATATGAGGAACGGAAAACTGAACTGGTTTATAGCAGATTCCCCACCACCCTTAAAACTCCTGGATGTTAAATATTAAGTCCAAGTTAAATATCACTTAAGACATTTTACACCATGTACTCCTGGACTTAAAATTCATTTCCTGGCATAAAAACGATCCATACGACAAGATTTGAGAATCGGGCTGGTGATCATCGTGGCCTGCCTGGGCGTCCACTCACCATGGTGTTGATATTAAGCGGAGAACCAGAGGAGTGGCTGGAGCAGCCCAGCCCGGGGAAGGACCTCCTTTTGGGGGAGGTGCTGGCTGGCAGGAGGCCGGAGGAGGAGCTGCGTTTGCGCCGGCCCCTCTTGCGGCCCTCATGGCTGTGGGAGCCTGGGGAGTGGTGGTTGTGAGGGTGGTGGTGGTGGTGGTGGTGATGGTGGTGGTGACCGCCGTGATGCTGTTGCCCATGCTTGGCCGACGAGTGATGCGGCCGCGCTCCTCCGGCAGACGAGGAAGAGGACGAGGACGAGGAGGAAGAGGAGAAGAAAATGCGACGCCGCGCCTCGCTGTCGAGGCCTTCCGTGTCCGACTCTGGGGCCGGCCGGTCGGGGCCCTCCTCGGGGGGAAGGCGGGGCGGGCGGTCGGCGTAATGCAAGACGCCCCCCGTGCCCAGGGGAGGGCTGAGGCCGGGCCCACGGGGCTGGAGGCACAGCAGGGGTGCGGCGTGGGGGGGAGGGGAGCACCTGCCGCCGTCCGCGTCCCCTGCGGTCACGCCGCAGTGGGAGCCGTTCACCAGCCCCGAGTTAGCGGAGTACCCTGAGGGAGAGACGTGATGGAGGGGGCAGACATCACACACCGCGTCGCCCCCAGTCCCGCACGCAGGCAGTCCCAGCACTGAGCGACGGCACCTACCTGAGTTGGGAGTCAGAGCCGATTTGGCGCCCATCTGCCCTGCCGATGGCTCTCTGCCAGACACGGGACTGGGAGTGCTCCTCTGAAACCACAACCGGACTGGGTGTTAAGGTTAAGGGGCGACGGCTACGTCCGCAAAAAACGTGCAAGGAATATACCGCGAACAGACACGTGGGGAGAGGCGTGGACGGAGGGACTGACCAGTCTCTCTGCGCGGCTGGGCAGGACCACGCTGGCCAGGGGGATGCTCACGGGGAGCTTGCTGGGGTGCACGGTGCTGAGGGGGATACTGACCGGGAGACTGGTGATGTCACCCGGACCCGCTGGGCTCTTGTCCTTCACCTTCACAGGAGGGAGGGAGCGATTCAGCACACGGCCACACACACACACACACACACACACACACACACACCCGCAGCCACACACAGTCTGTTACCCTCACTTTGAATGGAGCCGTTTGCTGATTCTCCGCTGGGCTTGGCGATAGGCAGCCCTGTTTTAGCCCGAGGGTAGGCGACGACACCATGCCAACATCACCCCTGCAAAGACAGAACAACAAACATAACAACAAGCCAACGCAGGTGTGTGTGTAGGTGTGTGTGTGTGGGCAGGCAAAATAACTCTGCAGTCCTGCTGACCTGTGGAGGGCGCTGAGCGCCCTGAACTGGCTGGGGTCTTGGTTCAGGTGCCTGCGCAAGGCAATCTTGGCCGGGGAGAAGCGAGTGTAATCGGGCAGCGGCTGGCCCGGCTGCCTGCTCCGCGCATCCGGGGTGGGGGGCACCATCTCGTGCTCGGGGGAGACGGGCAGGTAGCGAGACAGGAGCTCGTTCTTGCCGTTCCCCCCGCCGCCTCGCTCGTAGCCGGGGGAGGCGGTGCCGTTGATGGACAGCTCGGGGCTGAGGCCATTGAAGCCGGCCAACTTGGGGGCGTCGATGTCTAGAGGGGGGCGGGGCTCCAGGCTGGGAAGACTCTTACGATAGGGCGAATCTTCACACGGGCTGTAGGAAGATTTGAGCTGCAGGAGTTCCTGCTGCCTCTGGCTCTTCTCCAGCTCCACAATGCTGATCTGAGGAGCAGAGGGTGAAGGGGCAGGATTCAGACAGCAGAGGGCGCCCTAAGCATAATTTTGAATGCGAATTTAGTTCCAGAGCTGCCAACATAGTTCCTCGTCTTTCTTCTTGAAGGCAGTGAGATGGGTTTGGTTGGGTGATGGCCATTTTCTTAACCTGCTTAAAAATGAAATTTTAAGGAACCAAACTCCACAATCACATGCCTAATCACAATGTTGGATGAATGTGTAGTGAAGGTGCACTAGATTCTGAATAAAGATATTAATTCATAAATAAGAATCTAAACAACAACAACAAAGAATTATTCAGATCATTTGCAGGAATTCTTAAATTTTTGATACGAGATAGCATCCATTTTATGAGGCTGGGTTTGGGCTTAATTATGCAAATGATTTCTATTATTTACTTTATGATTACTACTGCGCTGCGCTGTGACTGGCAGATTCAGGGTTCTGAAGCGTGCGGTCTGAACTCTTTTGTGAACGGCAGGCGGCCACGGTCTCGAGCTCGGTCCCGCCGTGCGGGCCGTACCTGCAGCTCCAGGCAGTGGCGCTGTTTCTCCGAGATCTGTCTGCGGAGCGCTGCCTTCTCCTTCAGCAGGGTCTCCAGGCACAGAGAGCTCCAGTCCAGCTTCAGCTCCTCACAGCGGGCCTTCAGCTGCAGGGACGAGACACACGCCCACCAGCTGAAGGAGACTACGGACCCACATCCACGGTGTTAACTACACAGTCACGGCGAGCGGTTACTGGGAGCTTTAGTTAATACGCCCCAAAACGCGCTCACTTTACCCAAGGATCACAGCGTGTTTGTACAGCTCCTTTATAGTTTATCAAAGGCCTGGAACGAAAATTCTGTTGTTCTGACATGATGGCTTCTGTTCATGAGTGGATAATGTGCAATCTAACCCATCAAGACAGAACCTACAGAATCAGTGGGGGTTACTACTAAGGCGTAGCTGGGGAGTGTCCGGATGGGCTAGCGTGGGGTGACTGTGCCGGGTGACGGTGCCAGGTGGGGCTCACCAACAGCAGGCTCTGGTCCTTCAACTCCACCATGTCTCTCTCCAGCTGCTTGGTCTGCTCACGCAGCTGCATGTTATGGGCCGTGATCTCTTTCTGGGCCTGCACCAGGTCCTCCACCGTCACCGCTTTCACACCCAGCTGCGAGGGGACCGAACGGGGGGGGGGGGGGGGGGGGGGGTTAGCCGTGCCGGGCTTCTCCACGCACATCCTCCCCCAGCTTGATGAGGCACTTACCTCCTCCAGCTTGGACTGGAACAGGTCTTTGATCCGCTCCTTGTGGGTGTGGCACGCACTCACCAGCTGCTGGGCTTGACCCGACAGCTCGGTGTGTCTGAGCTGAGGGGGGGGGGGAGAAGGAACACACGACATCAGGGGCCTCGTACTGGCAGCGAGGAGGCTCGTGGTGTAGCGGAGACGGAGCCGTGAGCTGGAGGCGCAGTGCGTGGCGTCCTACCCTCTCCTGCTCCAGAGCCTGTTGCAGGTTCGTGCGGTACTGCGGGGTCTTCATATGGGCCATGAACTGCAAGTACTGGACTTTGACACTATCTGTGACGGGGGGGAGCACAAAACGAGACGGTCAGCGGCCACACGGAAACCGTGACGGCAGGGTGGGACGGGATAAGAGGCCCGGTGTGCTGCGGGTGTCGGGTCGGGTCGGGTGGGGGGGGTGTGCTCACCCAGCAGCGCCTGCAGACCCGGTGGCGTGGCGCAGAGCAGGAGCTGGCTGGCCGTGTAATGCTGCACTTTGGGAGGTAGGTGGTAGAAGGCGCTCTGAGGTGACCTGTACGCATCTGTGGGGAAACAGCAGCGGCGGAGGGGTCAGCCCAGTCTAAAGCAGAACCGCACCGCGGGTTTGGGCCGAGGTCGGTGGTGGTAGTGGTGGGGGGAGCCGGTCGGGACTCACCCTGAGGGGGTGCTGCCGACACGGTCTTGGTGTGCAGCAGATCCAGAGCGCTCTGGGTCTTCTTGGTCTTGCGCTCGGTGGCGGCAGCGACGGCTGCTACCGCCGCGGCCGCCTTCTTGGGCCGCCCGCGCTTTCTGCTGCCCTGCTTACGGCCCTTGGCCAGCAGCTTGGTCCGCCGGGGTTTAGGAGACGGCTTCACAGTGACCAGAGGGCCCAAGTTCTCCTCCTCACCACCGGAGTCCTGCAGGAACAGACGGCAGAGAAAATCACCTGGACTGTGGAGGCTGGATGAATGAGCGTGCGCGCACATGCACACACAACCAAGCAGCCGGATGAAATGGCTCTCTTGAAAAGCCACGCAGGACACTCCAAATGTAAAAACACTGCAGAGTTATCCTTTAGGGGAGTGAAGTGTTCATTCAATGGGCCACGGGGAACGTCATGTGGAGGGTGGAGGGGAAGATGGAGCAGGCCTACCTTACTCTCCTTGGGCTTGGTTGGGGTTGTGGTGGTGCTCTTGCTGTCCTTGGTGTCTTTTTGTTGACGGCGTCTCGCAGCTTCCTGTTCTTCCTACAGCCAATGAGGGGACAGAGACATCGCCGGTGTCAACAGAACAACGGAGCTGCAAGCAATTGCAATTTGCAGTTCAAAATTTTTTTTAGAGAAGGTTGAGGGAAAAAAAGGAGGCAAAACTCACCCTGAGTTTAGGATTTTTGAGACTAGAAAAATAGTTTTCAAGCTGTGAAGAGGGGAAGAGGGGGAAACAATAGTTCAGCGAGTGAAATGACACCGTTTCAACTGTGACACACGTCTATGCCAGTAGCAACTTTTACAAGAACTGCTTGATCTCATCAGTACAGCTTGCTGTGAATGTCACAGTGCAGGTGAAACAGCAGAACATAAAACTCTGATTGCGCCGACGGGTCTCACACACACACACACACGCAAAAATACTCACTATGGTGCGGTCTATTGTATGTAGATAGTAGGAAACTGGCTTCCCCGTCCATGACACAGAGCCTCTCAGTGGAGACAGCTCAACAACACGCATTATTGTGCCAATATCTATACAAAAGAAAACCATACAGATTATACACACACACACACACACACACACACACACACACACAATGGAACATACAAAGCAACACATGCATCGTACATCACACATGCATCAGTTGATGCGTGTGAACGCAAACAGAACTTACCACTCAAGTTTCGACTGTTTATTCTAAAATTAAGAGGTGCAAAAGGTTTTGAGGATACTATTTTTCCACCTGAAAGAGAACGGACACAAAGACAGCACTGTCACGAGGGAGGAACGTGGGCTGAAAGGTTTGGCTTCAAGTCTAGGGAGCGTGTGTCTGCACCAGCCTCAGGTTCTACCAGAGACCTCGCAGACACATCACAACCCTGCTCAGTCTGTAATGACAAACATCTACACACCTTCCTTCATGTTGGCAAATCGCTCCTTCAGCTGGTGATCTACCTCTGGACCAAAGGCAAAATTATTCACAAAAATAACACTGCAAGAGAACATATAAAATTACTATCACTATATTTCTACAGACATTTTTGTTATACATTGCTTCACACACAAATATACAACAATGGATTTGGAAGGTATGTTTGAATAATGAAATGTGTCTGCTGTAGGTGGTAATACTATAATCTTTATTAATACAGTTATTGTAGACTGGTGGCAATACAATAACGTTTTATAAAATAGTTAACGCAAGTTTAACGTAAGAATTCAAATAAGATCCTGACCAAATTAGCCATAAGCTATACCTTGTGTTGGCTATTCTGTCTTTCCAGTCTTCTGAAAGAAAATCTCCTCTCTCTAGCTATGGGATGAGAAAAGGAGATCGCAGTGAGCACCATGACCGACAAGAACCGTGTTGTGGTGCCACTAACCTCATTAATGGATGGCACATCATTCGGGTTCATTTCATACTCTAGCGGTTGAACCACGGAGGCCAGAAGCCCCGCCTCCCGCCAGAGAGTCCGAAATGAGCACAAACTCGCATGGGTTGCCGGGCTTAAAAAACCAAAACAACCACATAGCCAATACCCTTTGAGGCTAGTTTGTAATTGGATGAAGGCCATTTCCATCCTCTTGAAGCACCACACCATGACATTTGACCTTTCATCCAAAGAATCTGGTAAGAACGACCCTTTGACTTGGGGCCCATAGCAGACAAACGCAAGACCAACACACCTTTGCAGACCTTCATCTTGCTGATAGTGTACAGAAGCTGTTCAAAGCTCCATACTTATAAAAGAAAGGAATTCCTTAAAAATCCATTATTACCATGTTATATCAAAATTTTAACTATGAGAGAACATAAAGTACAGTATGTAACTTAAAATGCTAGCGGTCTTCTAGCCATTAACGTGCGTCACATCCTTCCTCAAACTAATACTAACCGTGTATTCCCCATGTTTTTTCCCATACCACTTCATCCACCTCTTAAACTCTCTGTCCATTGCCTGTAACCCAAACAAACAGCATTAGGCATTAAAAACACGCATCGAACACATCTCGTAACAAATCTCGTAAAGACGCTCAGCGGAGCTCCCGTCGCACCGCGAGTCCGTGCGGATTCGGTCAAGGAAAAAAGTGCAGCGCACCTCTGCGTACGTGGCTGGAATCTCCGCCTTCTCCACGCCGTAGTAGTGCTTACAGTTAGTGGCAGCCGCGACCTGCAGCACCACCTGGCCCACACCTGCAGTTGGGGGGGGGGGGGGACACGACACCAACTTGCAGTTAGAGGACGAAACTGTGAGGACAGAGAGTGCGTCCAGCAGGGAGTGCGAGAGTGTGCGCTCGCAAAGGAAACGCAACACACAGTCAGCCGGGAGCGGGTGTCTTCACACATACACATATGCAGAGGCGACGTGTGTAGGAGTAAACAAGATGGCGCCTGCTTCCACGGTGTGACTGTAAGGGAGCGCGTCGCGCTGGGGGAGCCGCGCTGCTATATGCGCCAAAGTAGGTAGAAGAAAGGTCTTTAGATTGGAGTTCAAAACTTTGAGAAAAGACAAGTGAAAAGTGCATCGTGCTAATGATGCACTGATCCGGTGTAAATATTAAGGTGGCATGTAATTCATTAATCGTGCAATCGTAATTTGTTTACGGGTTGAACGCAGAAATGTTACAGTTCGTCATCAGGGGTGGGTTTCCCGAAACATTGGTAGCGCTAAGTACTTCGTAACCTCGTACATTTCATACGAGGTTACGAAATACTTAGCGCTAAGAACGTTTTGGGAAAGACTATGTTTCTGCCACTCCTGCTACTCCCTAGCGTTAGTAAACAAGTGTAAAAGCTTGAACTGCAGTGTGTCTGAGGTGTCTGCAAACGCACTTTTGACACTTTCAGTAAGGCCTACGTGTCGCTGCAGCGGTGCTGTCTAGCGCCCAACCCCGGCCAAACCCCCCTGGTGATGGCGGCTCAGCACAGGAGCCAGACACAGAGGGGACGGGTGTGGGGGTTCTGTTCTACACCTCTTCCACCGTTAGCTGCGATTAAACCAGTGGGGAACCCAAACAGAACCTAATGAATCACCGTATTGCTAGAATGAACAATAAAGCGAACATGCTGCGGGTGGGTGGGACGCAGGACAGAGGCGCGGGACTAACCGCTGCCCAGGTCCACGAAGGTATCGTCCTCCATCATCTCGATCTCGTCTATGATCTGAGCCACCAGGTCGAAGGAGGTCTCCCCGTACACCTCGGGCGAGAAGGGCTCGTAGTTGTTGAGCTTTTCCGGGTCGGTGACGGAGTGGTTGTAGACCTGCTGCAGGATGTGCCGCAGGAGACCGTTGGAAGGCCTTCTGTTCAGCTTCATGGGCTGGGTGGTCCCTTTCCACTGCGCTCGCAAAAGCACACCACAGTCAGATCATCTGGCTTTGGCAGAAGCTCTCGGTTTGCAGCATAACGATCTGTTTGCACGTGTAATTATCCTTCATACGAGTCAACTCACCAGTTGGTGAATGCTGTCGATGGCTCTGTTGTACTTGTCACATAGTCTTTGCATACTCTCAAAACTGGAGAAAAGACGCTGAATTAACAAAGTTATATTCAAACAGCTCCTTTCAAGATACCCAAGGATCTCCTCGCACTAAGCCTCAGACACAGATGTCCCACACAGCCATTATTCTTAGGTTTACATTTGCTGCGAGCTATGAGCTGATGTTTTTTAGAATCAATCTTCTTAAAACACCCAGACCATAGTAGTCATCATATATGAATGAATGAAATAAAAGCTACATCAGGAATAGACTGGACCTATAAATCCTGTAATATTGAATTGTTCCTGTGTCTGTGTGCTAGATGAAAGAAGAAAAAAAAACATTACCTCTTGGTGTCGTAGTCGATGAGCACATAGTTCTCCATAGCCAGCTTAAGATCTGGGATCTCCTCACACACCCATCTAGACAAAGCAAAGACGCAAACGCAGTTCAACATTGAAATAATCTAAGGGGAATTGGGGAATTACTGCCCAGCTCCAAACTACATGTCACTGACGTCACTGCGTATTTAGAGTTTGACGTACCGAATGGTTTCGATGATTTCATGGGCAGCATCATGATGTTTGTCCTGGGAGTGAGAGACAAATAAGGACACGGTGAGTGAGTGAACACAACACACATGTTCACACAGCAGCGTCCCCTGGTGTTCAGGCCAGGAGCAGCAGCGTCCCCTGGTGTTCAGGCCAGGAGCAGCCACAGGCCTCAGCTGACGTCAGCTAACCCACAGAACATATACTGCAGACATAAGCACACTGAATCTGCTGGACACAAAAGCA
The DNA here is from genome assembly GCF_052324685.1 of Brachyhypopomus gauderio. NCBI lineage: Eukaryota > Metazoa > Chordata > Actinopteri > Gymnotiformes > Hypopomidae > Brachyhypopomus > Brachyhypopomus gauderio. Next base: position 4,667,896 of record NC_135222.1, on the reverse strand, counting down.
GCTTGGGAGCTGAAGTTGCATCTTAAGCAAGTCTGAGGTAAACCAAACAGCACTCAGCAGAACGCAGACACGCTGACTTCGCAAAGTGGACGAACACTAAAACTACGTAAAACTGGCCCTCTTGCAGGTTAATCAAACGGGTTCTGTGGAGTTCAAAACGGAGTTGTAATAAAAAGAGAATTAACAAGAGTTAGACAGAACCAGATATAAAAGTTATTCAAGGAGGGTATAAAAGAAAGAATAAATTCAACCCCCCCACCCCCCCCCCCCCCCCCCCTCACACACACACACAGAGTATTGGGGAATATATAGTACACTGTGAGTCATGACAGTGCACTGTTTACTATTATGCCTCGGGACACGTTTGCCACGCTTCTCTTCCATAGCGTTATAGTCTAAGTTATGGTATTAGTTTACAGAGAGACAACAGATGTGAACCTGTGTGTTTATACTTCACTGAGGAAGCTGCCCTGTTAAGGGATTAGCACGGCCGCTGCCTCTGTGCGCCTGCGTCTGGGCTGGCTGACCCAGTGACCCACTTTCTGCCGGCAGGGGCTTGAGGAGCCTCCCGAGTGCACCGCTGCAGGGCCCAGACGCCTCTGCAGGCCCCGCCTCTCCCGTTTCACCGGGCCCCGCCTCATGGCCCTTTTTTCCCGCTCTAAACTGGCCCCGCCCTCCCCCGATCTGCAGTTCTGCTACTGAGGGCGGGCGAGGACAACCGGGGGCGGAGCCTCGTTGAAACGGAGAAGGGACGTGTGCTGCTGCGAAACAGCGGCACGCCGAGGACGGAGTGTGTGTGTGTGTGTGAGAGATTACGTTTGTGAAAGGAGGGGGGCGGTGTTCCTGTGGGTGCACGCAGGGCACACAGCAACACCAGCGCAGCGGCTAAAAATAACCACGGCCGGGGCACAGAATCAGAGCTTGAACACGCGAACAAAAAAAGAAAAAAAAAGGGGGGGGGGGGGGGGGGGGGGGTTGGGGGGAGTGTGACGGGCGGCACACGTTAGGGGGGGCCGAGCATGCCTGTGACTCACCCGCACTCTCACGTAGACAACTCGTAGTTCCACTCTGTGACTCACGGGAAGGCGTGTGTGTGTGTGTGTGTGTGTGTGTGTAGGGGGCGTTGTTACTGGGGGGGATTACACATACCTTACAACACAGCCCTCAACAACCATTTATCACTACACCGAGAAGATTACCTCATTCCGTGACCTTTGTTCTAAAGCACAGGCGGGAATTTGCTTTTCTTCTCAACACACCACACCTTTACAATGGATACAAACCCATTTTCTCTCGGCCTGTACTGTACACCATGTTATAAGGAATGCTGTTTCGTGAACCGGGGTGCCTGCACCATGGGCACCGGCTTAAGGCATTTGGTTAAAATTACTGAACTGCAACGCAACTCATCCAGAAATTGAACAAAGAGGGGCCCATCACATGGAAACACTTAAGGGGGATGTTTGGCCTTCAGATGTTCCCTCTCACCATCACTCGGGTCAACCAGTACCACCACATTGTGTTTCAGTTGTGTTTTTCTGACAGTTCCCATGGTGTAATCGCCACTCTGTATTGGTGAATTGGCCTTTCCTAAAGCGCAGTGTTACCGAGTGGGTAGACGACAATACAAAGTGAAGGTGCCGCAGTCTAGACGCTGCAGACGGAGTCACTGCGTCTTCCCTCCACCACTGACTGCAGGTGTCAAGAGCTACTGAGTAACAAAAGGAGGCAGGGACAAAGTATTTTGATGGTAATTGACTACAGTTCTCCTGACAATTCTGCTTGAATTCATGCAGGAGTGACGGGAAGAACTCGGTCTGTCTGAGCTTTTGCTGGAAGGAGATAGAGGGGGAAAAAAAGGTTTAAATGTTTGCATGCAATCCTTTTTCACAGAAATCGACCGTTCCAAAACAATAGCTTGTGTGGTTCAACACTGCTTGGGTCTGTGAAACTGTTTATGCAACATCAGCCTTTAACAGAGGGCTGTAATATGTCTCAATGGGTGGGGCACCTCTTATCAGCCTAAGTCACGACGACGAGTCATTTAAGGTGAAGTGGGCCAGGGCAGTAAATGAAGTCATCTTTCACACAAAGCTTCCCGAATATGAATGACAAAACGTACATTTACACACGTGGAGAAAATGTTGGGGTGTTTTTTTTGTTGTTGTTGTTGTTGTTTGCGCACTACAAACTGACTTCAGAGAAAAAACATTCGGAGAAAACCACATTTACGTTTTCTGAGTAGAACCTCTTTGATGGAACTCATTAGGTTTGCTGTGAAAGAGTGGGAGAACACAACCGAAACGCACTCGTCACTGTGGAAACCAACCACAGTCTTTGATCTGCCTCCTCTTCCGTCTGCCATTCACTCCGTGTAGCATTCAATAGTTCACGGTCATGTTAGCAGCAACATGAAATGGGACTCTCCAAATTATTATTTTTTAACGGCTTTACAGTTTAAAATAAAAGTCAGTACTTAAAATGCTTACAGTGGGAAGTGAGTCCAATATAATATATAAAGAACTAAATATTCAAAAACTCTCCATCATGTCTCACATTCCAATGACGGTCTAATCAGACCATTATGTTTATTTCCTTCCTCTGTGACAGCTGAGGTTTTACACCACTGTGAACGCAGTGCAGAGCGATTATGGGGATGAAATGTGTGGAATGTTGCTCTGTCCACAGTCAGCCATCCAACTGAACGCAGTGCCACTGGTGTTAATCACGCTGAGGAATCTAAGGATTATAAACACTCTAAACGCACAGTGGCTGTACTCTGCTGTACTCTGCTGTACTCTGCTGTACTCTTCTGAGAAAGCAGAATATTTGAAGTCATGGCTCAAATGATAACATGGCCCTCTTAATAAGCGGTCTAGCTATCTTATTTCAGATGGCCATTACATTCCGTGTCTACAGCCATCTTAAGCACAAAACGAAGCAATCTTTAAACTGTAAAATAAAATGTCATCTGGAAAATTGCAGAGCTGCAGCAGTAAGATGATAAAAGCTGCATGTGCTGTGTTTCCTGACATGAACTTGTTCTCAGGTTGACGGTTGGACCAACAGTACTCCAGCGCTAGCAGACGAGCGCAAACACAAGTGATCACAAATATATTTTACTACCAATAACTGACACAGAAATAATTCAACCACGACCACACAGGAACATCAAGCTCCCGCCTGACCGTGCAACCCGCTTCATATGCCCTTTGTTCAAAGAACTGAAATAGTCATTTGATTAAAACTAACCACATCTGTGTCAAAGCATCTTAAATATGCTGCTGCATCTGACAAACATGCACAGTATATCTGTGACATTATTAGATAGTATATCTCTACAGTATATCCGTGGCATTATTAGTATATCTACAGTATATGTGACATTATTAGCTAGTATATCCGTGGCATTATTAGTATGTCTACAGTATATGTGACATTATTAGCATATCCATGACATTATTAGTATATCTGTGACATTATTAGTATATCTACAGTATATCCGTGGCATTATTAGTATATCTACAGTATATGTGACATTATTAGCATATCCATGACATTATTAGTATAACAGTGACATTATTAGTATATCTACAGTATATCCGTGACATTATTAGTATATCCGTGACATTATTAGTATATCAACAGTATATGTGACATTATTAGCTAGTATATCCGTGGCATTATTAGTATGTCTACAGTATATGTGACATTATTAGCATATCCATGACATTATTAATATAACCGTGACATTATTAGTATATCTACAGTATATCCGTGGCATTATTAGTATATCTACAGTATATGTGACATTACTAGCATATCCAGGACATTATTAGTATATCTACAGTATATCCGTTACATTATTAGTATATCCGTGACATTATTAGTATATCAACAGTATATCCGTTACATTATTAGTATATCCGTGACATTATTAGTATATCAACAGTATATCCATGAAATTATTTGTATATCTACAGTATATCCGTGACATTATTAGTATATCAACAGTATATCCATGAAATTATTAGTATATCTACAGTATATCCGTGACATTATTAGTATATCCATGAAATTATTAGTATATCTACAGTATATCCGTGACATTATTAGTATATCCGTGACATTATTAGTATATCTACAGTATATCCGTGACATTATTAATATATCCGTGACATTATTAGTATATCTACAGTATATCCGTGACATTATTAGTATATCTACAGTATATCCGTGACATTATTAGTATAATTACTCTTTTAAAGCGACACACGGAAGGGGACGTTGGCTCCTGTGCTAGTTAGCTAGTGTGCTAGCTGCTGGTCACCAGCTCGTATTAAGGAATAATAAGCTAGTTAGCCGCGGTAGCCACGACCGAATATCCATTCAACTCCATTCAGAACCGAGTCGAATTATTACCAGCAAACTAACGCTGGTTTATATCACACGAAACCCGAGAAACGGCAACAAAAAGTAGAAACACGAACCGGCTCTCTAACTAACTTCACTGTTGTTGCAGGTTCCGCCGTGAACGACGGTCCTGGGTCAACACCTCGCTACAGATCCCGGGTAGAACGGCGGATCTCCCACATCGTTAACACACACACGGAGCCAGACGTGTACCGCACACATTAACGCCCGTTACGGCCACGTTTAGGCGGTTCGACCCGGTATATCCGCCCGTGGGCCGCCCCACAGCCCCGGGTGTCCACAGCGGTCCCAGCGCTGGCTACATTAGCACCACCAACCCCCCCGGGGGACTCGTCGGCTGTTCGACTAAACACGCGCTTCACTTCGGCGGACTCGTCTAGACGGGCTCCAGTACTCACGTAGACCGGCAGCGGCCACGGGTAGCCCGCAGGTTCGGCCCCGACCGGCGACTTCAGCTTCAGCTCCAGCCGCTCTCCCATCCTCGCCGCCCTCCGCGCTCTCAGCTGCTCGCACGGGAACTACAGGTTAGCCACAATTTGGAACATTTTGAGAGGAAAATAATATCACAACCCCGACAAAATCCCCCAAACGACGAGTGTTGCGAGACGCCCGCGTACAGTCGTACGTGTGCCGTGTTGTTTACTCAGATTTAGACCATGTAGTTCGGGTAATTCATATATATAAAAGCTGCTCATGCCGAGCGGCCGCTCCACCTCGGCACAACCGCCGCCATCTTGACCGGCACGGGAGAACAGACCGTACCAAACCGGGAGGAGGAGGGGGAGCGGACCCGGGGCCCAGCTTCGGTGCGAACGAGAACGAAAACACAACTTACCGACATAATACGGGGATTACTTATTTTAGCTTTAACATTGGTTGGATGGCGATGACACAAATCGACTGGAGTTTATTGACGAATAAAAGTTTCCAGTGCCGATAACCGTTGAATAGGCGGGATGTACCACTTTCCTCTTCATAACGCAGGTCAACAGAAAATGTTTGAATGTGCCGGGAACTTAAGGGCAACTTCCTACTAAATGCCTTCAGCTAGATTAACGGACATGCATGTCGAGTATTCATGAATTTTAAATACAACTGCCACTATTTTAATATAATTTTGAATCCATTAGACGATATAAGCAGCTAATGAAGATAACGGTCTCCAGTCGAGAGTTCTCCGCAACTTAGAACAGCTAGCAACTAGCTAGGTAGCTAGCTTACTGTAACTTGGATCAAGATGAGTCAGAAAAAAAACTGGTTACGGACTGTTTATCTGTTCAGAATCTTACCATGTGCCAAAACTGAGTGTTTAGTTGGTTAGGGTTCGTAGTTGAACCAGTTATGGGGTGTCTGGTGCTGTGTCCTTTCCACACTGACATAACTGTGTTGATTTGAAACGAAGGAAATGACTCGTGTGAAAATGTCCCCCTTTCCAAAATAATAGGGGTTAGTATCTTGTATGAGTACCATATCTTTGGTTGGTTGTTCAGATTATATCACATGGAAATTGACGCTGTATGAAAAAAGTTTATTTCATATTTGTAATTATGGTATTTTTTTTTTACATTTTAACTGTTTATCAATTATGCTTTAATAATCATAATAATAACAGTAATAATTTAAGAGTAGGCACATACATTACCTGAGATAGGATTTGGGCCAAATGTCAAAATCCAGGACTGATTATTTCAGGGTGTCCTGTGTGTCAGAAATAATAGACTGACACAGCCATGCTGTTGCTGGGGTCAATCCATACCTTTTTATGCTTCCTTTCAAGCCATTTGCCTTTTATTAATAGTATTGTACCTATTATGTAGGAATCTCCCGAGTTAGAGAATACAATCCATGATGAACCACTCATCAGAGCACATTCTGTCACCTCTCTTTGTAACTATGTTTCTTGACTGTTCAGATGTACAAGTTCAGATATGCTAGCAAACACATGACAATCCCAGTCAGAAGGTAAGCACCTACAAAATCTTGCCATAGTGTTCCAAGACCATAATTACAGATTTGCACCATTGTGCTAAAACCAGTTGAAGATTATTCCACTGCGCATAAAGAAAGATTTTTAACCCATCATGAATCAGCAGACCATATGATGGTTTTGATTCAACTGTACACTGCATTCATGCCAGCATGAGAGAAGTATATGTCAGCCTGTAATTTGCAGTCCTAAGATACCTTTGGGGTGTCTCATAAGGGGCTGTGTGTGTTATTGGATGAACGAGGGATCTGGAGTGCTGCCAAGTTGAACTCTCTGACACACCCCCCACACACACAGAGGCCAACAAAGTGGTCCCAAGCCAAACTCGACTCTACAAAGCCAACTGGAACAAGAGTGACCAAATTTCAAACATTGCGTTCCGTTGCATTGTGCATGTGAATTTATCGCATTTTGCTTATGGAGATGCGTGCAAGACTGTCTACTGAAGTGTTAATATTTCAGCTAGCTAGGCATCGTCACTGCTGCCATATGAGGAGTGGGTCTCGGTTCCAGCTTGGAAACGGAGACAGAGAGAGCAGCAACATATGGTCTCAGTGGGGAAACAGGCCACTGTGTCCTATCTGTTGTCCTTGGCATAGGTTCCTTTACATTGCAGTTGTTGCTATTGTATGAGAATCTAATGTTCCCAAAAACGACAAGCATTTCTTTTTATTTGTATGGCTCAACACTCCATTAAGGTAACTGCAAGAAAATCTTTGAAGTACTCCATGTCCTCACACTGCAGGATCAACCGAATTTGCAAGTCTGTGCTTCCATCTAGTGGACAACATTATTCACAACATGCCGTTGATCCAATGTGACTTACCAGCGACGCCCGACACTCACACTCATCCAAACTCGAAAATATCGACCCGAGTCCAAAAAGACAAAACGGTTTTCAAGAGTTTTATTGAAATACTAAGACAAATTTCAGTCCCAGTCCCATATCGTTTCAAAAAGCACGCTTTGGGTTTTAGCGTTAACATCTTTTCAGAAGCCTCCCCTTTTGCTAAAACAGCAGCATATTTCATCTTATGCAAACCTATACAACAGGTCATTTGGCACATTCAGCCTAGCTCATTATAGTGTGTGTTTTCTACCCACACCAACAGCACAGCAGACTATAAATCCCAACAAATGCTATCTTCTCTGGGGTTGTGCACATTTCTTAAGCCAATTTCTTTTGCACCGTTGACAGCATTACTGAAGTGAAACCAAGACAATGAAATGCATCCAAAATGACAAGACCCAAATGTTACTTTGCAGATTGTACCCATTAGCTTTAGCACCAGTTAGAACTATGAAATGCCAGCAGAAAGAGAACAAACCCACACGAAATGAAAAACCTACTCATTTGTGTTCATACTCATTTAAATGTGGTCCATTTTAGATAAAAGGCTAAAGAGGAAGACCCCTGTGCCTTACAGAGGTTTCTCATTTAAGTCCTTAAATGTACTCAAAGGTAAAGTACGAGGCCCAAAGCAAATTCTAGAACCACAAAAAAAAAAAAAAATTATGGAACCGAGCACAAGAGAGCAGCGTTCCTGATGGGAAAACTAGGAAGGTACGTTCTGTTCCCAGTCCTGGAGCGCTGGTGCACACAAGTCTCACCAGGCTTTGTTTGGATCTGAATGCCCTTCAACAGCAGTATGACATTATGATGCAAGGACTGGTGGGCTTGCCTTTTTTTTTTTCTTTTCTTGAAAAACACGTTTCACAAAAGCATGCACTTACATGGACAAGGAAACGCTATCCTTGCAACAAAACCCAGGTAACAGTAATAGCAATAGGCTGTGCAAAGTGCAGAACTGTGATGTTTAAACATAAAAAGCTCAATATTAAAAACACAATAGATGCCCTGACAACAGATGAACCGTTTGTCGAGAGCTCTCTTGCACTGTTGGTTTCAAAAATCATTCTGTCTGAGGCTTTTCGGGGACAAAAATCACGTCATCTGAAGCTTTGTGTATAACCTTTACACGGATGCGATCAGAAGGCGAGTTTTGGCCGTAAGCGCCTCAGAGATCGGTCCCTCGGTGTTTAACAGTCATCTCAGAAACGCTGGAAAGGAGGCCAGACCATCTAGAGAACAGGGTCACCCGGAGATTACTGCATGTTTATGAATCATGATAGAAAAAGTCTAAGTTACACGTTTACCCAAAAATACAGTTAGAGTAAGCTCTACATTACCATCGGACTTAAAAAGGGCTGGTAAACAGAAGACAGTAGCACTGAGAGACAGTACGGTATCAGAAGCAGTTCTGCACACTGGGTGTCCCTCTCCGGGTGTCCCCGCGTGTGCGCGTGCCCGAGGTACTTTAAAGGGATACAATCTTGTCTGTTTGAGGGAGGAATAGGACCTTAATGAAAGAGGCCAGAGCCCAGCACAGCAGTCAGGATGCTGCTGTGTCTGTAGTACTAGGCCTCTGCATAACTGAAGGCGGAGGGCAGCTCTGCGACCCTGCCTGGCCTCTTTGCTTAGTCTAGCTGGCTGGAACACCAGCGGGAGGATGTGAACGCCGGGGCCACGCCCACCCCTGGCACGGAGGGCGTGGCCAAGCGTGCGCTTCAGCACAGCTCTAGTTTGCCGGTACGGAAGCTGGCTAAGCTTCTGCAGATACCACTCTCCCTCTTGTAGGCATGTAATACACATCCATTGCACATGAGATACCGGTATAACACTGCACACAATGTAAGAAATGGCTAAGCTGTCTTGGTCAAATACGTACAGGGGAAACCTCTGCATAAGAAAGAGAATAAACTATGCAAACTATGCACCTGAAAAACAAGGCAGCATTTGCATAAAATACTTTTTTTTTCGTGTTTTTTTTTTTTTTGATAGATTGATAGGGGGGGAAAAATCATACTGAGGAGTGTACAAGATCTGGTATAACCCCAGAAAAATAAAATAAATAAAAAAAAAAAACAAAATATAAGTACCTTCCATTTAATTGATAGAGAAATAATAAATCTTTATCTTTTTTTGTACTAAACAAAGGAGGAGGAGCCGTGTTGAGCGAACTATGCATCAGTGTTGCTCGTCCCTGTTCAGCGCGTGAGGGCCGGACTGGTGGCGAGCTCCCCAAGGCCGAGACTCCTCTTCTGCTCACTGGGGGAGGCCTGTGTGCTTTTGAGAAAGGGCAGCAGAGAGCAGAGGCCCCACAAGGCTTTTCCCATATGCAGTGTATCAACACAGGGAGGCGTGGCCACATTTGCCAAAAGAACCAACCCCACCCCCAAAAACAGAAAGAAAAAAAGAACTCAGTTTGTATTGCCCTCACTAGAGAGCTTGGCCCCCTCCATGAGGGGAAAATACTTCTTTACGTGGCATTTTACATTAGAGCAACTTTTATTTTAGAGCAAGCCAAAAAAAAAGGATAAAGAAAAAAATATATATCCTACAAATCCAGAGTTTCTCTCTCGTTGTTTCCAGAAGAGAAAGAAAAAAGAAAAAAAATATTTTACACAACATGGTTAGTGCCAGTTTTGAAGCTGTTTCTGATCATATTCTGCTATAAGTTTCTTTATATGTGCCAGTTTGTTGTGGAGATATTCACAGCGGTTCCTCTCTTGGCTATAGTCAGGGTTAGTCTGAGGAAAGAGGAAACAATGATGAATATTTTTCCTAGATGTATATTTAATGTATCTGTGTGGCGAGATGAGGCTTTACAGTGTACCTTTTTTATTTTGCGATACTCTTGAAGTATCTGATTGTGGATTGTCTGTGAATAGAGAAACAATTATGAAAACATATTTGTGAATGTCAATTACACTTCACCTAAATACATAGATATACATGCACATAAAGGCACCCTAACCGAACACATTAGGACAATTGGATAATTAGACCAATTATCACTTTGCCAAAGCAATGCCTAATTATACTGTACTGCACAAAAGCAGAGATAACCTGTTGGGGTCTGTGCAATATGGCCATAAACAGCTAGCTTGTTTTACCGCTCAAGACGGTGTAGAAACGCTTAGCTCCAAAGTCGTGCGCACGTATCGAACTAGCGTGGAGCTCGCCGGTCACCTTGTACTTATCGGTGCCCTGCTGGAGCTGTCGGAGCTGAGCGTCCAGCACGGTGAACTGCCGTGTGATGCCCTCTATCCGCGCGTGCAGGCCCCGGTACTCGCTGTACTCGCTGTTGAAGTCATTCTTGTAGCTCTGACGCTGCTCTTGGGAGCCGATGGCCATGTACTTCCTGCTCACGTGTGCAGGACAGGGAGGGCGACGCCACGATCGAGCACGACAGGCGGTTCCGAAGTGAAACAAACAAAATAAATAAACACACACACACACAAAAACTACGAAGGCTACGCTTTAGCCACTGATGTCAAAATCTGCACAGTATTTGAACGACGCATCGAGATCGAGCGGTGCTTACGATAAATAGTCGGCAGTCTCGGACGAAGAAGCGGAAATACTGGAGCTGCCGCACATTCCGTTTAGATCTGAAGGGAAACACGAGAGGTAAACGAGGGTACAAGGACTGGACAAGAGACCTGGACAGATGAGAGGAACACGGGACGCTACAGACGAGTGCTTGGTACCAAACACCTGGAAGCACGTTGCCAGACATTTAGGAGAACAAATTTAAGAAAGTATTTGAAACATCTGTCAAGCAGCTTGGTAGATGTGCACATTGATTTAATGGGAAAGTAAAGAGGAGACAGAGGATAAAGTTTTTATCATTTAGTGATAAGGTTATTCACTTTAAAACCTTTACACGGGTTCCGTCTCATGCCACATGTGACAAAAATGATAAAGGACAGAAAACAGGTTGCAGGAATACAGGTAGGAATCCTGTATACATGCAAGAAGTCATCTGTATCCCACAAAGGTTTTCCGTTTTCTCTATATGAAAAGTTTCAATTTCACCCAAATGGCCGATCATTGGTCGTATTTATCCAGGTGTGCAGCTTTCTCTATTTTTCTGTGAAAGGGGAACAGTGGGACTTTTACATGAGGGTAGAAATAGTGGTAAAAACCCTGTAAAACAAGCCGAGGCTTCTGGACTTTAGACTGCAATTAGATTCCTAGGTTTTCTTTAAAAATAAATATGGAAATATATTTATATGAATTTCAAACGATGTTTGATATATACAGCTAAAAATTCATAAAAGGAACACATTAAAAGAAACAATGCAAAAGCTAATAACCCTCGGTGCCTCTCCGTCTACTCCTGCACCCGACACTGCATTCTTTAAGGACGAGCAGGGGTGTGTACCTGTGCTTTTGTGTGGAATACTGCTCCGGCTCAAGTCGGGACACGTCGTGACCTCACACTGCTTCCTAGGCTCCGAGCCTCCGCTCTCCCCTCCGCTCCGCTCCCTCTTGACTCCCCGCTCTCTGTCCCTGTCTTTCTCCTTGGACTTGTCTTTGTCCTTGTGTTTTTTGGACTTTTTCTTGGACTTGCCGTGCAAGGAGGGCGAGCTGCTCCGGGTCTGGGGTCCGGCCGTGCTGGCGCGGCCCGGAGACGAGCAGACCGGGCCGCTCGGCGTCTGGGTGGAGCTCGCGGCCGCCGGCGCGGGCGGGTGGCTAAGCCGCTCCGACACCGCCGCTTCCGGGCCCTCACAGTCCCGCCCGTTGTGGCTAGAGTCGTTGCTGACGTCCGACAGCGGGTCGAAAGGCCCGTGGAGGTCCGGGAGCGGCAGAGGCACGACAGAAGAGCTCTCGGCCACGGCCGGCGCCGTCTGAGAGCCGGACGAGTCCTTCCCGTTAGAGGAAGTTAGCTTGCCGTTGATGGGGCCAGCGACCTTGCTGACGAGATGTGATATTCGGGGCTTCTTGTTGGCCAGGGGGTCAATGAAGTCTACAGCAGACCTTTTCTGTAGAAACGAAATAAGGCCACGAAGGTTTGAATAAGGCTTGAAGGTGACCTCAACAGCAAAGAACCCCAAACTGAAAAGGTCCGTATACATAGTGGAACTATGGCCCCCACAGCAGTAGTTCACCAGCCTCAGAACCAGTTTGGATTCACACATACTCAGTGACTCCGTGTTAAACATCACCAGGTGCTTGCAGTATGCACCAATTACCAGAAATTCTGAAAACCACCAAAACACCCGTTTAAATGACCTAATTTTTCCATTAACTAACATTTTTGTGGACTTAAATTTCACTAAATATCAAATCAATGGCTGAACATTGACCTCCATTCCTAAAATCGCGATCACAGCCGATGGGCGTAGTTATACAAGTGTGTGGCTTGTTTGCAAGTTGCATGTTTGCAGCTAAGCTCCAGAATTTGGGGGGATGGTCACTGCTTATCACTTGCTGCTTCACCCCCCAATTAAAATGCGCAGCGAGATGAAACCCAGCCACAAAAGGAGGCGGGGTGAAGGCCAGGCCAGCGTCCGATTGGCCACGGGAGCTTCGCATGGGGAAGCCGCAGTGGTATTTACCACGAAGAAGATGGGTCATGACATATAATCTACACCAACAACAGATGCCGTGGCCCTATGGCCGAGAAACTCCGGGTCAAATCAGCAGTCAGGAAAACAGTAAACATGCATTTTGCAACCAAATCAGTTTGACCCAGAAACCCTGGATTATAACAGGCGCGTGCGCACACATACGAAATACGTAGAGGGTTTGTAGAGGGTTGCAAGATTTATGATCAAACTGGTAAACCTGATGTGATCCATTTCCACTTAACAGAAAAAAATGTTAACACTAAACACACAAAAAATACATTTTATAACTGTATAAAACCTTAAAAACCAGGTAAAATAAAAACAAAAAAAATTCAGTGTCAGTTACGGCATCCTGTTTTGACAGCAGATTTGCGAAGATTTACTCGCTTAACCTGCCCTCCTACAAACCCGTTCTCCTACCGGCTCCTGAACCACGGTGCGTTGAGGCACCAGATGGGAGTTCTGCAGCGTACGTGTGGCGCTGCGGGGGAGGGGAGGCGGGGCGGGAGTGCCGCAGGCTGACCTGGGAGGGAGAGCTGTTGGCCGGCTCCTTGTGCGGGCTGCCCGGCCCGTCCCCGGGGGTTGGAGCGCTGCTCTGGGCCTTGCACAGTTTCCTGTGGAGACAAGAATCACATCAGAGGAGAGCACCGTATGACACGCCCACGGAAACTCTTATTTGTTACGATACGTGCCAAACAGACAGAGCAGGCAGGACACGGCTGGGTTACGTAAAGTGTACCGGAAACGGTTTGGAACGAGCGACTGGCTTTAGTAACGACAGATGATGCGGAGCAAGTTCGACGCAGACCTTAGCAAAGCGGCACGAGCTGCTTCACTTTGGCTTTGCACAATCGACGTTTATCTGCTAACCAAGGCCGCCAAAAGGTTCTTGAGCAGCTAACCACGTGTAGCCGTCAGAAACGATTAAACGAAATCATCCGGGTCGACCCCTTCACGCTTTCACATACGCACACACACGCTTTCGCTTTCACGTGCGGAACACATGCAGTGCGCAGCTTTGAGTCATTAGCGGTTCTGAGCCAGGGCTTTGGTTTTTGTTTTTTTTACGCCAGTGACTCACAGACGAATGGGGTGACGTCATAAAGTGACCGGCTCCGTCAGCAGGGGGCAGAGAGAGACACCGAGAACTCAAGTGTTCGGGGGAGGGGTGAGGGAGGGGGGGGTATGGGGCAGGTAGGTGAGCAGTAGCCGCCACGGTGGTGGTGGTGCAGGTGCGTGGACCTTGGAGTTGTGCCGCCCACACGCGCTCGGAGCAGCGTGTGCCGGAGCAGGGCTGCGTCACAGCTCTCCCGGGCCGCTCCTGCATGACGGCCTCGGATTCGAACGCTTGCGTGCGTATCGACTCGACACGAAAAGTGGCGTTTGCTGATAAGCGCAAGCCCAGGGTTCAAAGTGCAGCCCAGATGCGCAATGCGATCCGCTCACGTTGGGAGAGACGCCTCGGACCGGTGTTTTGAAACGGCAGCTGGAACACGGCGCACTGCAACGTGCACTAAATTTAGCAGTGAAGGAAAGGACTTTAGCTTGGACTAACCGCCTCCCCTACTGAGACACACAATCCTTCAACCTACCACGAGAGGGAAGAGGGGGGGGGAACTAAACGTGACAGGAAAGAGGCGGCGTTGGGACAAGAGAAGATCTAACCAGCCGTGTGAGAAAAGGTGAAACGCAGAGACGAGCGAGACCTGCGCAAACGGCGTGAACTCGACGCAGGCACACGCTCCGCTTCCGAGACGCCGATCAGATCTGAGCGCAGCTTACCGTACAAGAATGCGTTTCAGGATCTGCTGGTCCACCTCGGTGTAGCCGGGCCAGTCCTTCTGCACTTCCTTAAACAAACAGTCCTTCAACGTGTAGGTGTTGTCTTTGCTATTCAGGTTAGCCACCTACAGCCAGGGGAAAAAACAGTCCGTCATGCACTCAAAATAGAAAACAAAACACTTCAACACCAAATGTACATCAAACTGGAGTACCGGGGAACCTATAGTGAACCGAGTGTCTCTGGGACAATTTTATACATCCTCCACACAGACATGATTTACCATGTGTGTGAAAGCAACTCTGTTGCAGATCACAGAGAAAGGCTTCACTTTATGCTTACAAGGTTGGTTTAACCCACACATCATTTCTAATGCATATTGGCGTCCTTGTGCAGGCAAGGCTTTCCCCGGGCGCAGTTACCCAGTTACCTGTGTGTGTGTGTGTGTGTGTGTGTGTGTCCACCTGTTGCAGGAGGCCGTCCAGTGTGTCCTTGTCGTGTGCGGAGAGGCTGTCCTTGGTGAGGCGCACCAGCAGCTCAGGTTTGCGGTAGGGCTTAAGGGCCAGCAGGTGGAGCAGTCGCTCGCGCAGCGGCCGACCCGGTACCGGCCGGCCTGGCCCCGCGCTCTTCTTCTGGCTGCCGGGGATGACGGGCCTCGAGGTGCGGCGCGAGGGCGCCACGTCAGACAGTGCCGGCGGAGGCTTCCGGATCTGCACGCGCTTGCCTGCCAGGGGGAGAGAGCGGGTCAGCACTGCCGGTCGGGCCGGAGCTCGGCTTGTCCGTTTTGGGTTTTTAGGCAAACCACCACACAGTATCTGGGCACGAGATTGGGCCCCGAGGCCACGTTCTAAGGTTCTGAACATAATGCCAGCAGCTCCAACGCACGCACCGTGGCACGGCTGATCCGGCAGCAGACGTTCAGCACCGGCTCGGCTCGCTAGCACATATTTTTGGGCGGCGCTTGGGCAGTTTTACATCATAAATAATGCAGCGTGGACAAGTTAAGAGTCACATGGAGGCAGCGATCTGTTCCTGACGCACACTCACCCACACACAGCACCAGCCGCACCAGCCCAAGCCCCCGGGCACGACTTACCAACGTATCGGCCGCCGGGCTTGATGACGATGGCGGAGCGGCTGCGGGTCTCCTCCTCGGCCTGGGCCATGCTCTGCCGGGCCTTCTGGTAGGAGTCATCGGTGGCGCACACGGTGATCTTGTCCTGGATCCCCCCCAGGCAGTCCAGCTGTATGCTGCCTTCACTGGGACAAGACAGGCGCGGGCACGTTACCAGGGACCTGCTCCCCGCTCACAAAACAAAAGGCCTGCGAGGACAAGAGGCCTGACCCCCCAACCCCATTGTACTGCCCCCATGATGACGCGGGCACAGATCTCTCAATATCACTAATACAGTTGACTGTACGTATGATAATACAAATAATCTGATATTCAGTACATACTTATTAGTCTGATCAATTAGGACACATAGCCTAACATTTAAATGCTACGCTTAGACATGCACTACTCAAAAAGTTAGGGGCGTTTCAGGTGAAATTTCAAGAGGAACCCAAAATTCCCTCTAACCTTTACAGGTGAACTTAATGTTCAATGTTTCAGTACCTTTTGCACACCTTGACGGTCTACAAACAGCAAAATGCACAACAGGTTTTTGATGCACGATTTAAATAGTCCTCCTCACCACGCTGTTCACATTCTGACATCATGAGAAAGATGACACCTAACGACTGATCAACAGAACCTCGAGACTGCGAGGCTTCAAACAGGATGTTCTCAGATGGAAGTGTCAGCAGCAGGGTGTAACGGAGATACAGAGACCGGAAGAGTCGCAGAAAAGCACAGAAGTGGACGTCCCACGCAGACGACCCACGCAGACGACCCACGCAGACGACCCACGCAGACGACCGGATCATCGTGAACAGTGCCCTACGGATCCGGATGATGAATGCCACACGATTCCGGGCACATTTAAGGGAGTCGAGAGTGTCAGACCATCCAAAACTATTTACCTCAGTGTGGCCGGCGTACTAGACGACCACAGCACCAAGCACAGATGTCATGGTCTTGAATGGGCCAGCGAGGATTCATGCCAGATGAGGGACCAGTGTGCCTCAGTGCTGTTCACTGATGAAAGTCTATTAAGGCTGAGCGCAAAATGATTGCCGCCAACGGTTTTGGAGACGACAAGGACACAAGTTGTCACCAGACGAGCGGTGATGGTGGTGGTGGTGGTTAGTGTGGGTAGGTGTGTCTAGTCAATACAGAACTGCCCTACACTTTGTGACCAGCCCATACTACTTGCATCATTAATCCAATCATTGTGCCTCTGCTTGAACACCACGGGCCTAATTTCATCTTCATGGACAACAACGCTCCAGCTCATCAAGGTCGCGTCATTAGGAAACAGCTGCTGGAGACTGGGGTCTCTCGTGTGGAGCGGCCTGCACTTTCTCCTGACCTGAACCCCACAGAAAACCTGTGGGAGCAGCGGAGTCACGGTGCAGGAGCACGTAATTCTGTACCCCAGAACCTCAAAGACCTGAGGGTCCTTCAAGAAGAGCAGGGTACCAGGCCTCAGTGGACATAAGTCCACTTGTCAACAGCATGAGACGTAGTCAAGCTGTAATTGATGCACAAGGACACATGACAAGTTATTGAAACATTGACACTTCTGTTGGTGGTGAACCCACCACTGTTGGCTTTTGTTTTAATACATTGTTTGAGATGAGGAATCACCATTCCACCAATCGCGCTGTAGAAGACGCCGGCACCCGGGAGTCCGAGATGGGCCTGCGCCGCCTCTTTGACCGCGGGCCAAACGAGACACTCAACGCTGGAGGGTCCGGGAGAGGGAGCGGAGTAGCAGATGGTGCCGTACTCACAGGGCTGCCATCATTACTGGGATTATCAAATCCCCCAAGCTAAATTATGTCACCTTCATCATCCTCATCCTCATCTTCACCACCACCTATGCTTCTGCTGAACATTTCTAGTCCAAACATTAAATAATGATGACAGTAACTTTAACCTCAGGCTGTTAGCTGGCTTTTTTTTTGTATTACTATTTGAAATGTATGTGGTCTTACAGAAAGGGGTGTGTGTTGAGGGTTAGGGCTACGGCAACAGTGTGTGTGAAGTGTCTTACCTTGTGATGTACTGCTGTATGCAGTTAAAGCTGCCCTGAGGGTTGTCTCTCCCCACATTGGACAAGTAGAACGCAAACGTTCGCAGCTCGTTCGGATTCTCGGAGCGTGGTATTGAGATTTTCTGGGGACATACGGAAGGACATTGAGCACAAACATGCTAACGGAGCCTGGAGCAGCTGCCCTGTGGGCCTGTAGTGTGTGCAGTCACGGGCAGTCTGTGTCTCTCCTGTACAGTGTGCAGTCACGGGCAGTCTGTGTCTCTCCTGTACAGTGTGCAGTCACGGGCAGTCTGTGTCTCTCCTGTACAGTGTGCAGTCACGGGCAGTCTGTGTCTCTCCTGGTGGTGCTTGAAGAAGCAGGCGGTCAACATCAAGGCCAATCCCAGCTGTGTTCTAAGAGGCCAGATCGATAAACCGTTAGCCAGTGTGTGACATTTCCTCAAAGCAGACAAAAAATAAATGTATAAAATATTTGTATGTATGTGCGAGAGGGTGTACGCAAGCGCTTGGTAAGAGGACACAGAATTGGTAATAAAGGTCAGGCATGTTTTTTTCTCCCCGATATATGACAAATTATAGGTCATTGGTGGACGTGAGTTTGACAAGCATGGCCTGTGTGTGTGTGTGTGTGTGCCCCCCAGGGCTTCTTCATAATCGCTGCTCAGCATTAACACAGCAGTCTGCTGTGCTGCTGCAGTCTCCCCCTCACCTCACAGGGGCCGTAAGGACACACCTGAGTCACCGACAACCGCCACCGTCCGACAGACACGGCACATAAACAATGGCGGGCTGGCGGCATACAGGGGCTCGGCCGCACGGTCTGGAGGTGCTGCGCAAACCGTGAGCTTCCCGAGAGCAGCGAACGCCGCACAGATGAACAATACTGCTGGAGTAACTAAGGAACTCCAGGGGATTCATGAACTAATACCATGGGGTTACAGGTCGCGCCAGTGAGCAGGGTGGTTTATAGGAGCCCTGGTGGACTCGGGGAGAAGACGACTGTCCGGTGCAGAAACGGGAAAGACAAGACCCTTGTTTGAAATGGAGGATCGCAGTGGTAGTAGCGGAGAACACAATAAGTCAGAGCCGCCCCCCTTCGTGCACTCAGACACCCGCACCGTCCCCGACACGCAGACAGAGACAGGAACGGCACGCACACGCACGACTCCGTCCTGCTCTCGGGCTGGGCTCTGTTTACCCAGAGAGGCTCACACGTGCGTGTGGCCCGCAGGTGGCCCACTATAAATAAACAGCGTGTCCGGGGCTGGTTCTCCTGCAGCTCGCGCTCACGTCTGAGACGAGGAGGGGTGGGTCAGCGACCTACAGGCGCCGACATGTTCCGCTCACAATCACAGAGTGGTGAGAAAAAAAAACCACAAAGAAAAAGTGAACATGTGCTTTAATATCCTTTATGACCAACATCTCCTTCCTTTCTAACGAAAAACAACTCAAAGCTTTACTTTTTGCGCACACGCACACGGAAATGCTCTCGAAGGAACAAGTGTCAAGAAAACCCACAGCCACAACATTTCGAAAGTATGAAATTGAGGATGCATGACGGGTAGTGCAAACTCAGGCCATTTCACCAGATCAGCTGCTCCTGCTGCTAACTGACGCTACATGCACGCAGTACAGGAATGACTAGCAGCACACGCCTGACACCACTTGTCCTTCTTCTCAAGAAAGTTCTGAGCCCCTGAAAAAGTTGCGTCTCTTATTCGGTCACTGAAATGTTGAAAGAACATGAAATGTTCTACCCATGTAGATGAAACACCACACCTAGTAATTCGACGGTTATGATGGTGCGGCCCGACTCTGAGAAGACCTCCTTGGAGCATGTCTAAGATCTCAACAGGTTAAATGTGATGGAGGATAATGTATCCGGCTGAAGTGGCTCTTGCTAATGACCAAGAGCAGCTTGTATGCATGAACAGAACGTACGATTCCACCACTGTATTAGTTCCACCACTGCTGCACTCGTGTGGTGCAGGTCACAACTCCCTACAGGTGCAGCGTGTTCACTCGGTCTCGACTACGTGGCTCTAGGCATGCGGCAGTACAACACGTCGATTGAGAAATTCATTGATAAGCCCCCTGCACCCCCCCCCCCCCTCCGTCCGCCAACGCTGTCGATGTCGCTAGTGATGCAGCGACACGGCTGGACAGATTGAGACACAGACCCGGCCTTCCTGCATGAGAACAACGCTGCTTTTCAGTTCCCCGCCGTTACACCTGTGAAGGGGCTTGCGTGCAGCCGTGCCCCCCCACAGACGGACTGAGCTGCCTGCAGAGTCTCCTCATATTCCCCCCTCATATTCCCCCATCACTACATATAAATGGCTAATAGAACACCTGCCAGATGTTTAGTGACACTTACAAATCACGTGTGATGAAGCGACAGGGCAAACGTGAGAAATAAACGCAGCTCAGTTCTTACGGGCTGAAAGGAACAAGGTGTTCAGCAGGAGGGATTTTAGCAGACAGCACTGTAAAAATAATCCAGCCATAACAAGTAACGCTATAGTAATGTTTGGTTATAGGTTGCCAGATCCTCCAAGTCCAACAAGTGTTCACTGTGACGGCCGACCACAATTCCTACTGCAGTGCAGTATTTAATCCGATTAGCACTTTAGTATTTAATCAGCTTAAATGGACCCAAATCAAATGACAAGATCACAAACTACAGGACGTTTCACAATTAACTGCAAAGAAGAGATGCACGATTGAAAATTAATGAACGTGCAATAATCCGATCACAAAACACTGATCGTTGTGTATAGTACGCACATTCTGCATATGTGAATCTCGTGCTAAAACTCTGCCGCACACCGCAGTAGAGGTGACGTGCACTTTACATGGACATTTATACCAACATGTCAGATGTCTTGCAAAAAAAAAAACAAAAAAACTTGCGAATAAAAACGCCAGAGACAAAACGATGGATGCAGCCGCACATTACTCAGCGAAGGACGTGGTGCGTTTGTAGAGTCAGAACCTGGATTACCACACTTGACCAGAGATAAGCTGCCTCGCAAACACTTTGCACAAAGTCCCTGAACTAGAAACCGAACGCAAGGCCGAAACGGGAGCTGACGTAGCTAAAGCACCAGCGACCCGAGGTCAAGCAGGACATCTGCACCTCACGTCAGCTCCACTTCTCCTTCCATCGGTGACGAATCTGACCCAAAAAGTCGGTTCTTGTGAGCATCGTGTGCCCCAGCCAAGCCCCCCCGGTTAATTTTGGTGCACAAGAGCGAGGAAATGTGAGCTAAACTAGTATTGCTTTTGCAATACTACAAAAGTGTTCGAAATACCTGTATTTGCTATAATTTAGAAACAATACTGTGGTGACCACACACAAACATTTATTATAAACCTATGTATCTTAAGCTATTTGTTAAAGAAACTTGATCCTTTTGTTCACTGGCATTCAATAACAGAAGTTTGCTTCAGTTATACGTTTGCTTGTATAAGTTTGCTTTTTAATAACGTCCTCATAATGTGATTGTGTGTGTCACTATTCGCTTTAAGCCTTAATTAATAGGAAATAATTACAAACCACAGTTGAAATTGCAAACGTGATGTGTGTTGCAATAAAATTGCTTCCGTACAGGACGCAATTTTCCGTCCTTTAAACCACTAAGGCTTTTCAATAACGTGTCGTAGGCCAGAGCGTGTCTGTCCACAGCAGCGCAGACTCGGGCGGAGGAGTGGGCGGAGCCTCTTCGCTCCTTATCTAGCACCTGTGGTGAGCTGCAGCCGCCTGCAGACGGAAGCGGTTCCTGAATGCACGGCCACGCAGGCGCACAGGACGTTAGTCAGGATAAACGGGCGCTGCGAAATCGCTGCAGCCGAGTTCCCTCCTCCGCCACGGGGAGGGCCATGAGCAACAAGTGTAGGCGGGTCCTGGAGAAGCCGGGCAGGGTGGCTAACGGTCACTAATGAACCCTGACATCAAGTTCGTTCTATCGGCATCAGTATGCCGACACTGCCTGAAGGTGTGTTTCTTCAATATACCCTCAGGGTTTTAAAACTACTGTATTCAAATATATTAATAATGACGACGACAAGGCAGGCAGACCAACCACATTCTTGCACACAGTAACGGCGCTGCCTTAACATTCCGCGGAATCTAGTGTGCTAGCATGCACGCCAGCGATAGTTACAGGTACGCTTGCAACAACCCGACGCACAAAGCTGTGACCGGTGGGGGTCCGCGACGACCTGGCCCCTCTGCTCCGCACCGACGCAGAGGCACAGGAGTGCGGAGTCTCGAGCGCATTGCGTTTAAGTCCGAAGTCGTCGGAAAGAAATCTATTCCAGCTGAAGGAAATCTATTCAGTGTACAGCGTGCAGTCAAGAGATCACAACCAGCGAACCAATTCTGCTTCCTTGATCGTTTTGTCTCTCTGCAATGCTGAACTAGCTTTGTCAAAACCCAGTTGAGTCTGTGTATCTCTAAAAGATTGTAATTGGAGTACCAAAGGAAAATGAAAACAATTTGAAACGGTTAAAACAATTTGAGAGACTGGTGGTAACGAGTAACGCAGTCACAAAAACTGACTAGGCCCGATTTGTAGTTATACCTCTAAGCTGCGGTAATTGTGGTTACATACTCTGCAGCAGAAAGTCATCTTGGGATATCGTCCCATTATCTACACTGACACGACCTACGATCATGAGGGGAACTCCTAACCAAGAACATCAGTTAAGTGTTCGAGTATTCATGACTCGCTGCTCTTACAGCAAATCAAGAATTGACATTAGTGAGGAACATTAAAACAAATGTGAAGTTGGACTTCAAGTGGACACTCACCCCTTGGTTTCCAGTGAATCGTATTAGCGGCTGACCAGACAGGCCCTGGGGAAGAGAGGAAAGATCACAGGTCAGGGGTCACATTAAGAGCATGGTAAAGAGCAGGCGTTAACCTACATGCCGTGAACAATGAAAATGCCCCAGAACTGCAGGTAGGCTCAGTAGTGGGCCGATCACCACGAGCTTTCAGAGGGTCACCAGTTAAGTGGAGGGTTCACGCTGGACGGAGATGTAATCTAAAAACGAATAACGAAGCACTGTGCTCTTAAAGCAAGCATCATCACAGAATTGGCCTGTGCAATATTAATATCCCAGTAGGCTGCAATATGCACTTGAGGCCTCATACAAGGTCCTTTTTTTCAAGCATTCTAACCAATCAGATGTCCCAGAGTGTGCTGTGGGTGTTTTGATGAATCAGTGTTCACAGGCTCAAACACACGTCATTTTGGTCGGAACACAGGTGGATTCACAATAGGCCTCAGCAGTACGTTCTTCACAAGACGCACCTCAATCGCAATACGGATGAACACGATCACAGTAGTGTTTCTGTCCATCGTGCAGGCATAGCTTTGATATGGACAACGTACTAGATTGTCCGTGGTTGGTTCCATTTTTGTCCATAATGTGCAACGCTGCTTCGGTGAACGTACGACAGACAAGTCAGGGTCAGGAGAGAAGGCACGACGAGGTTGGAAACGCTGGAGTCATGTTCGACATCACCCACCCTGCCTCCCTTTGAACGAACGTGATGATTCAGGACCGGGCCTTATCTGCTTACTTGCACTATTTTAATGAGCAGGCAGAAAAGGTGGCTGGCCGCGCAGAGATGGGCATATCACTAGCGCAGACGCAAATAGTGCGCTTTAAATTAGCGTGGTAGCACTGCGGTGCAGCGCGGGGCCGAGGTGTTGCCAACGGCACCATAAAAGCCACCGATAAGTTACTTTAGCTTTGGAACTAAACACCGTAGGGTGGGAGGACAGTGGAAGTACTGAAGACTGATCCGCAAAAGTTTTACGTTTGCTGCAGTAAACCCTAACTGCCCTAGTTGGGGGGTGGGGGTAATTAATGGTATTAATGGTAATTCCATGGAAACTTAAATTATTGTAATTTCATCTTCTGCCAAGATAGGTTAATGATGAAAAAACTAAGGTCTCTGTGTACAAGATACTCACATTGCTAATTCTGGGTACAGGATATTTCTACTGAAAATGTGAAGCCCTGGAACCTGGCCATGTACGCTGGCCTTGTACCAATAACAATACGTTTTCCCCAACTCATACTGTGTATAAACCCTTTCTTTAATCAACAGAAATGAACCATTCTAACTGAGGAGCACCAAATATTTTTCATAAAAAACAGGAGAGAAAAAAATGTAACTGTTAAAAATTATTCTTCAAAGTTTTCACCAGGCTAATGGAGACAGCACTGAGCTCTCTAATGTAAAGAGAAAGCATCGATCTTGGCCAGTCGCGCCCAGTCAAGCCCCATACAGATGCCCCCCTCTGAATGGGCTGCTGAGAGGTCACTATTCTCTGGGACTGGGGCCCAGAATGTTCCACAGGGCAAATCCCGGGACAGAGCAGGTATCCTGACTGCTGCTCATGGGTGGCACTATGGTGCTCGTGCCACAGAGGAACCAAGCAGAACTCGTGGAGGCCCAAAACGTCCCACCACAACTAACAATGTGTCCGTTAGCAGGAGTGAAAGTAATGGTAACTAACTGGGTCAAAAAAAAATCATTATACCACATAAAGGAAACTACAGAGATCAGAGCATAATCAACATAGAACAAGTGATCCTCATCAACAAAGGTAGATACCATTTAATAAAAGCACTGGCATTACAGTGTACTGCCAAGTCCTCTCTAATGGCACTTCAAATAAAATATAAAATACTGCTACAATAGTCATCTCCCATTGAAATAAAAAGGGCCTCAATAGTTTGTGTGCATTATATAATCTCTGAAAATAAAAACATGACCTTCAAAACCAGAAAATGAACACAGTTCAAAATCCTCCAACTCAGGTTTTGGGAGAAGAATCCCTCCAGCCCTTGCACCCACACAACAGGTCCGAGTGGCCGAGACCACGACCCACCTCGCTCGGAGCAGCCCTGCATCTGAGAGAGAGGCACTAGAACACAGATAGAACAGAGAGAGAGAGAGAGAGAGAGAGAGAGAGAGAGAGAGAGAGAGAGACAGAGAGAGAGAGAGACAGAGAGAGAGAGAGACAGAGAGAGAGAGAGACAGAGAGAGAGAGAGACAGAGAGAGAGAGACAGAGAGAGACAGAGAGAGACAGAGACAGACAGAGAGAGAGAGACAGAGAGAGAGAGACAGAGACAGAGAGAGAGAGAGAGAGAGACAGAGAGACAGAGAGAGAGACAGAGACAGAGAGAGAGAGAGAGACAGAGACAGAGAGAGAGACAGAGACAGAGAGAGAGACAGAGACAGAGAGAGAGACAGAGAGAGAGACAGAGACAGAGACAGAGAGAGGCACTATAACAGAGACAACAAGGCGCACACGGCCTATTTCCAACAGACACTCATTTCAGCCGTGGCGACCGGACGAGCGGAGAGCACGCCCAGGACCCAGCAGGCTCGTGTTGGTGGGCGAGTGGGTGAGGGGCAGCAAACGGCCTGTACCTGGTGCAGTGGCCGCCCGCTCGCTCTGACCACCGCGTGACTTCACTGAGAGCAGGTCTGGGAGGAGGAGTGTTCCCTTTACCTGGAAGCTGCAGGCTCCTCACTCATAGTAGCAACACACTGAAGAACACCTCAGTGCCCATAGCTTTAAGCACGACCATGGGAGTTTGGTAGCAAATCTGAAACTAGAAAGTTGGCCTGCTACATCAGTAAAATGTACAGCTACTATTGATACTACTAGATTTTCCAGCTAATATATTGTGATTTGATTAGCATATTATAGAATTAAGGGAATGGAGAACCTATTTCTATAAAACACAAAAGATTTCTATAAAACACCAAGCATTTATTTAACAGAAAAGGCCTCTGGGTTCTCCCTGAAGCAGCTGTTAACTTGCTGTACATGGTTAAGGCGTTTGGCAGGTTAAGTATCCATCTAAGCACACGGAGTGTTGCTTCGGAAAATTTGGTACATCTCACCATTCCAGTGTGAATTCAGTTCCAGCACGGACACCAAGTTATGCATCGAAAACGTGTCCGATTGGTCGCAGGAATTGTTCTTTAACGGTGGACACTCACTTGATGTACATACACACGTTACACACAGATTCTGGGCAGACCGCAGTGTACAGGAATAAAGGCGGCGTGCAGTTGCGGGCCAGGAATACACAGCCTCGGTCTCAGACGCGGGTGTGTGTGGGTCAGGCCCTGCGCCAGCACCACCCCGGAGCCCAGCTACAACTCCCACGGTGCGGCGGGCAGGACCGGCCACACGCTCTTCTCCCCAACAGGCTGCGACTTCAGGAATGCGACTTCAAAACTCTCGCTGCCTGAATCCAAGAATAACCTGGGCGACACTTCACCCAGTGGCTGAGCTGACAGCTAGGCCAGGGTGCGGAAAAGCCATCAGCTGATTCCTCCGGCTTCCTACCCAAACGCGTGAGAGAAAGCTCGTTAGCGTTTCTACAGTCACACTTCATACAGCACAGCCCCCCAGCTGCATGAAACACCCCTGTCCCACCAGGGCCGGAAATTTAACTCTGCCAATTCCAGCGTAATGAAATCACAAATTAAAGTGTGCGAGCTCTTAACAGCTTGAAGCAATTGAATTCTGAATGCTGAAATTATCTATTCACATACAAAAACGCCTCAATTTGCCACTGCTAAGTGATGGAAATTATTTATATTTCAGAGTCATCTTCTCTCACAGATAACAAAACATTGGCTGACAATGTAAACAGAAAACAGGCTCCCGATTGCTAATGCGAGAGTGCAGATACGTGTGTGTGTGTGTGTGAGCCAGCGCTCAGGAGACGTGTGCTCCCCCTCTCACACACTTCAGCTTGGCCAGCCCCACCCCACCCTCACCCCACCCTACCCTTTTGACCGTCCCAGATTTTCCAACTGTGATCACACTGAATAGCGTGCACAGCCTCAACGTTCATTCGGCCTCAGACTGAACGGACTATTGACGCAGAAAGCCTTTGTGTCAATAACGGTTTCAATAATTAATCAAGGGTTTAAATCCTTCTATTTTGCCACAGTTGCCTTAGACTCCCTCGGACTGCACCGGCAGTAGATAATATTAAAATGTTCAAATAGATTTTGAGCAGAACTTGTAAATACAAATGTATTTAAAAAGGTGTATAGAAAAGAAATACTATTTGCATAATAGGGAACCAGTAAACAATCACAACCAGTAGCTCTTGTACTGGTTGTACTGGTAGTACTGGGGTTAGCCTTGGTTGTAACGCAGTAATCGACGTGCTGAAGGACTCCAGCCTTCATTCCGTTCTCCGGAAATTTAGGCTCAACATCTGAACTTGTTGAATCACGTGGGGAATCCAGCGCGTGTTTATGATTCCCACGGGCTCGTCGTGAATGTCAGCGCAAACTACAAGACTATGCAAAGCGCCAAATAATAATTAGCTGTACAATGTTCAGGCATTTGGACATACATGCTAATCTTGGCAGATCGTGAAAGAAGTTCCCCATCTGATGAGGGTGGCTAC
Organism: Brachyhypopomus gauderio; assembly: GCF_052324685.1. Taxonomy (NCBI): domain Eukaryota; kingdom Metazoa; phylum Chordata; class Actinopteri; order Gymnotiformes; family Hypopomidae; genus Brachyhypopomus; species Brachyhypopomus gauderio. The sequence continues at coordinate 4,640,641 of NC_135222.1, read as the reverse complement.
CAATATTGGGTTCTCGTCGACAACCTCCACACACCGTCCGTGCGATTTCACCAATCGTTTATTGCCAAATCGCCTTTGGAAGTTGAAGTTTGATGAACCGATAAAACTGAAGTCTCAGTGATTCCCCTGGTAAGTCACAGCTCCTCTGTGTTATGAGCAGAGCCACAGGTGAAGCAGTTAAAGCTCAGTAATTCTGCAAGCTAGTTCACGAAGACAGAAAACAGAACAAAAAACACACTTCCTTCACCCACTTCAACATCTTTTCGGAACTCACATGCCATGTGCCATGTTAAGGCCAAAAAACACAGACACATTACATTGGTGACAACAGTGCACTCTCCCTCTGTGTAAAGCAACCTGGAGCTCCAGTAAACTCCCCATCAGTGTCAACACTGTCATTACGTCGCTGCTCACTATAGCAAGCAAGTCCTTATCCATATTTAACCAAACCTGTCAATCACTCGTAAGTAAATGTAGACTGCTGCCCACCACTTCATTCAGATTTTTCCAGCCATGGACAGCACTTAGTTGGCACGCAGTCGGCCCTCTCGCTGCGCCAGTCAAAGTGGCTTCACGCATGTTTTAATCGAGTCTGGCTGCTTCCGACGCATTTTCTTGTGGTCTTGTGGTCTGCACACACACACACACCCACACCCACACAAACCAGCAGCATGCTACCACTTGAGGGACTGTGTTGCACTGATGAAAACTCCTTTAAAACAAGCAATTCCTTGTGAACTCTCCCTTGGATATGCTTGTGCTCATTTGGACTATTTAAGGAAATAAGATGCAATACAAAATAGCAACTGCTCACTTTATATTAGTTTATGTCGCAACACGACTTGTTACCAACTGTGGCTGACCTGCAGTTTCCACCAGGTCTGGCCACAAATGAAACTCCGCCCCCCCACATGGCTTCCAGCAAAGGCAACGCTCAACATTTAACGGCTCTGTTCAAAGTGGACACAGGAAATCCAAACGTTCTCTTCATGCAATAAAGTGCAAATATGCTCGACCGACGAGTACGTGGTTATGACGAGCCATGCCTATTCATCATCACGCGGCCGATGATCGAAGCGTCTGCACAACGCAGCTTACTTCAGACCTGGTGGCGAACATTTCTACGCTCTCCTCTCGCGTCCTATAAATACACACATGCTCACTTGCAAAGTCAAGTCACCCTCCCATGGTGTCATGTGTTCAACCCATGCTTCACAGTCACACAGGATTCCCACTGTCATTCTGTTGACTCCATAAAAATGACAATGTGACTTTGGCAGACGTACAGATCAACACTGTTATACAGGTGTAAACTTAGTAGCCTAGTTTAATTTCCTGTTCCTCAGATATACTTGGATTACGGGCGAAGAACACCACGCACAACCGAGCTATGACTGACTTCACTGTGTCTCAGACACAATGAATCATTCAAAGCAGCAAATTACCCAGCTCTGAACACACTTAAGATTCAACATCAAATCATAACTGAAAGCTGTCCACCAGTGCATGCGTGTCGGCTATAGTGTGGGTTCCCCACTGTTAAAACGAAAGGATGATGGTCTGGGAATTTCCTGCATTGATAGAATTCTACACCTTTACAGCTATTACGAGCCTCTGATAAGTTCTGATTCTGTCTAACTGGGATATAGGCCTAGCTAAAGCATTAACAAATGTAACCCTCTCCTTCACCCCCCAAACAAAAAAGCACAAAAAACCCCCTTGTTCACCGCTTTTCAGCGGCACACAATTCAGCACCATTTGCAATCAACGATGGAGTTACCTTTATCTATAACCTTCCAAAAGGGGGAAGGAAATCTGAGATTATGATTTCTTGTGAGACCATTATACCATATGAATACCACAGGAAATCACAAAGTGTTAATCACTTACATATAACGATGCTCTGCTTCACCTGTCAGTATCTCGAAAACACATTGAGTAATAAATCCAACCTCTCCAACACTGTTTGTTAAATCAAATAAGTTTACTGACCTCAGTTAGACAAGTAGATAACTGGGCTATTTAAAAGTGATAAGCCCTGATGTCTTTTTAAAAACCTGGCGTAGTGAACGAGCTAGCTTAGGGACCCGGAAAATAATGCGATAAACTATTATGCTTGTTGATGAGATGAACAAGTTAACGGTTTGAGAACATGCCAACCAAGAAAAGCAAAAAAAGACTTGGTGGAGATATATCAATTTTAAAATGTTGAGGCCAACTGGGCAAATTTTAGGCAAGTTAGCCAGCGATAGCTAACTTTGCTGACCAACAAACTAGGCAGCTGGCTAGCACGACCAGGTATCATGGGCTCGACACTTAGGACCATTTATTTTAGCGTTTAGAGACCTAGCTAGCTATGCTAGAGAGATGGTATTACTTATCTAAAGAAATACTCTTTTCTGTTCTGATATCTCCTCACATCGCCTTCAATGGCTTTGAAGACTCGACAAGGCAAGGCTGAATAACTTCAGTAATCGATTCGACATGGAAGATAAAGCTTCAACTCAATTATTCAGTTAAGTAAATTGTTAGCTAGTAGACACTAGTATATGAGGGATGAGCCGCTAGCTCGCGAGACGCTGTGGTGATAGCGCGAGCTAGCTACTGCAGTATTTACCTCACAGCTACGAAAACAGGTAGCCAATTGTTCTCGCTCGAAACGAACTCCAGACTTTACCTTGCTGCTCTGGTAATCTTCAAACGCTCTCAGAGCGCTGTCAGTAAGTTTGACGTGAAAGACGGAGACGTTGGTGCCGTTGCTCACTCTTCCACAGGACAGCCCGTAACACTGCTCCTCCTTCAACGCCGCCATCTTGCTACCGTTTCGTCCACGCTCGCGCACTTCGGCGTAAACGCAACAAACCTCTGTTGGGCTTTTAATGAATATTCATGAGACGTACGTTGCGCGGTGGGCGTGACTTCAACGTAGCCTAGTTCTCTACACTGGGAAACGCTATTGTCAAAAAAAAAAAACACACACACACGACCATGACATTTTGCTGAAATTATTACTTATTTTTACCCGAGGATCAATGATCTCAGATAATATAAGGTACCAAGACCCCTGTGATAAATTATAATGAGGTAGGATGAAGAGCCAACCATCTGGGACATTTGAGAAACTACGTAAGAACGGAAAAACAGAAGCAGTCACGGGCTGCGTCAGGATAACGTCAGTGTTTGACAGCCTATGACTAGGGAATGCCCCATAAAATAAACTACAATGAACACGAATCAGGTGGGATATATGTTGGAAAATGTTTAATCACAGGTTTACCATTCATGTCACAGGGCATAAGCTACGACATTTGTGCAAGCCTATCAGAAAGTAATGTGCAAAAATTTATTTCAAAACATACAGGAATGTTGTTAAAACGGTGATTTCAAAACAACTTGACATGCACAATTGTATATATTCATCAAGAAAAAAAGGTTCATACAAATCGTACGAGATCAATTCAGTTTGAATAAATAAGCCTTACATTATATGAACAGTATTCACAAACTCAGATCATTTAGGAAAAGAATAAAAACTAAAATCCAAAACAAAATTTGGTATATTGGGGAAATAATTACAGTGTTTGGTCATAGAGAGACGAATGTGAGGTCGTCCCCCTTGAATGCTAAGGGGGCACAATCAACAAACGGTCTTATTTAACAGAGGGAAGAAAGAAAACAACTTATAACAAAGACATGGAGAACTAAAAGCTAGCAGCATACATGTCTTGAATGTTAATAAAAGACTTGTGATACAGAAATACAACCAAGCAAATCAAAGAGTGTTAGAAGTAGTACTATAATAATTTACAACCTTAGAGATGCAATCTTACACACTGAAGGGTTTTCACATTACCAAGATGGATAGAACCTGGCTAAACCTACGTAATCTGAACTGAATGGCAAGATCAGTGGTTTTTCAAAAATGAAGCACTGGGCAACTGATATAAACAAACTGTTGATCAGCCATCTATTACATACAACAATCTGTACAATGAAGGATTTAAGCAATTCTATATACATAAATAGGAATCATATAATTCCTATTATATAATTCCTATTCCCATGTCTCACATCTATATTTGCTCAATTCATCTTTCATGCGCTGAAAGAAAAAAACCTGTAGCCGATGACAGAAACCAGAGGAGAAAAAACTTAAGGGCTCATACATTTGCCAACTAAAACAGGTACTGCAAGATGGTTCAAGTAGTCTGATACACCCGATTCCAGCACCTGAATCTTAATGTATGGATTTCATTTAATTCCTAGCAGCAATGACAACGGACAAAGCTACACCACCGATAGCAACAGCGGTAGCACCAAACAGCCACTTCCAGCTAAGGCTCTGTGGGAAAAAGGGGATAAATTAATGTTAGGAATTTTTGCAGGGTCGCCACCTCTTTACCATTAATGTACAATTAATTATGTGTATGTCCAAATTCCTTGAAGCTTTTGCATAGTTCCATGTTGCATTACAAAGTGGTAATTCATAATGGACATGTATACATAAGAGGAATATCTCTACATAACCCCCAATGGTGTCGTTGGTAGCATGTCTGGGTCTAGCATACTCACCCACGAGGACTTGCCCCGGGGTTTCTGCGCCGAGCTGATGTCAGGTGGGTTTCCGAGCATCTTCTTGTACATGGCCTGCTCAGCGCCTTTCTGTTCAGAATGCTTCTTCACCAGTTTAGACAGCTCAGCGTGGATGGTCTGCCCAGGAGAAAGCAGAGATGACGTGTGTGTGTGTGTGTGTGCGCGCGCATTCCTGCATGCACGATAAGAGGGACGCAGGTGCAGCTGACGCTCCCACCATGACACCCAGCAAGCCGGCACCTCGCCCGAACATCTCACAACCTGCCCCGACCCAGTCAAGCACCAATGCAGTCAGGCACACCACGGCTGTGGGCAAACCACATATTTATTTAGATTTTTCTCGCCACACGGCCCATGTAAAACCAGCGTAAACGTCAAGCATGCGTACATGTGAGAATGCAAAACGAACAGCGTTCTCACACACGTACCTGCTTCACACGTGTGCTCAGCTAATGACGCACAAGTTTCGACGCAAGATCACTATGCATGGAGAACCAGAATCTGTTTCGCTACCCTTTCCGAGTGTCCTAGTAGAGATCACACTCGCCACGGTCCAAGCAAAGTACGGGTCATATAAGACCTTTTTTCAGGAACAGCCTTGCCTGGGTCTAAAGTATGTACTAGTGGCCAGTGGTCTCCAGCTTCCCTCGTTAGCACGAGCCTCGTGGCCAGTGTAAGGTTTCTAAGGTGCCCCCCTGGTATTTCCAATTCCCATGCTACAATCAGCAGAACTCACCTCCGCCCTCTTCGTACAGACTCTTAAATGGCCACATTCAAGTAGAAAACAACGCGCTCTTCACTTCACACTTTGTCCTAAGCGACCAAGATTAATTAGCAAATAACAATCGAAATGTAACACCGGGCTAGTAATATACACGCCAACATTCTCCGCTGGTGTGGGAGGCAAATACTAGGAAGAAATTTGGAATGTAAAGAACTGGATGTTACATAAGGGGGAAAAAAAACCCAAACACACAACACTGTTCTTAATCAGTCTGCACCTGCCGGCCATGGTTCATGCGAATTAAAAGGGAAGAGTGGAAAACGCGTCTAAGACGCTACCGTCGCCAGGGCGTTACTGGTTAACGAACGATCTGCAAGAGGCCAGACACACGTGAGAGGTGTAGAGTACAGGCGTAGGTGGGTTAGTGGTGACATGCTGTTCACAGGCACACAGCACTGTACCGCGCCGAGCTGGCCCACACCGTACCGCACAGATGGCGGAGAGAAGGGAACCTCATCCCCAAGCCTGTGTAAGCAGAGTAGGGCAACATCGCTTTCGATATGGCAATTGTACGGAGGGATCTGGCTATTTTTGGCCATGGGGAGAAATAAGATCCATGGAGGTGATGAGAGGGCATGCCTGCCTGCCCTGGCACTGGAGAGAGATGGAGGGGTTTACAGCACCATCTTGTGGTGGTTAATGGAAACATTCTTGGCCATTAGATATCATATTTTTTTTTTAATAGCTAAAGAATCTCAACAGAAGTAGTGAAGAGGACATAGTAGCCTTTTTTTACATTTAAAATTTAAAATCTGTTATATATAATGCTGTGTTTTTCAGGTAGTAAAGCTTTAATCGATTAAGTTTTCAAAAGGTACCCTTTTCTTTCTAAGCACTAATGGTTGTAACGTGGAGCGTCTGTGTAAAGCACAAACTTCTTGAACAAAACTCAGTATTACCTTGTTACTTGGCTCCAACTTCAAAGCCCTTTTCAAAATCCTAACGGCATCGCCGTACTCCCCTTGTAGCGCTAGTACCTGTCGACATTAAACCACACAGCACATGTAAACAGTCCCTAATCTCAACACATACAAGTATGTTCCATTAAATATCGCGGTTGGTATTGTTTGCCAACCTAAAAGGCCAAATAAGTGCAGTTACTCCAAGTCTGAATCTTGGAGTAAAGGCGTTATAGGCTGCGTGAGAGGATGACCGTGCTGGACGAGGGGCTACCTTGCCCTGGCGAAACAGAGCTTTGATGTTGTCCGGCTGGAGAGCGAGGACAGACACGCAGGAGCGCAACGCCGCCTCATAGTGGTCCAGCTTGAGCTGAGCGGCGGCCATGTTGTTCAGGCATTTCACTTTCACGTCCAGCAGCTCGTCTTCCTCTTGTGGGCTGATGTCCACTGAAACAGCAGTCGTGCCAAGGCGTGACTAATGACACAGCATTCCACATAATGACCGTAAGGAAATATTCCTGTTGAACTGTGCACACTTAATGTCTTCCCTCCAAGCTGGAATGTTTTGGAATGTACCCAGTACAAGCGGCCCAGTGACACCTGACTGCAAGAGGACTACATCAAGGAGAGTGCTACGTACACAAGCAAGGTATGGATATACTCAAAGGGTGCAACTAGGCAAACACTATATTTGAGGCAACAGGTCTCTACCCCATTTGCCAAGAGAAAAATCAGACGACCTATTCACAAGAGACAAACCAGGGGACTAATGTTTACCCATTCACAAGAGCAGAGCTGTAAATAAACTCCACATTATGCCAGTGTGCTGGGCAGTATCCTCTAACAAGTGCATTGTCTATGAACTTAGCACTTAATGAAGAAAGTGAGGTATAAAGGTGAACCACATGGAAAAAGCATCCATCTTGTCTTCAAACCTCTTCACTGACCACAGAGCAATCACAGACCATAGACAACATGCAAAATATAATGCATCATAATTTTAATTATCTTTGGTTCAACAACAAATGCACCCACTATAAATCAATCATGTCTTCTTTTCCCTCCTAACAGAACTATAACTGGAGACCACGTTCTCCATGGTCCTTGTTCCCAGACGGGGCGGAGGTAAAACAAGCTTCTGTTACCTCTTGAACTGGCATCCGTTATCTGCAGCGCGATGCCGTAGGAGTTGATGGCGAAGGCGTAGTCGCCGCGCTGGTAGTGGACGTTGCCCCGCTCTCGTTTCCTGCTGGCCAGGGCGATCCTCTCCTCCGGGGTGGACAGCTCCAGGTCTGGGGCGTCGGCGGCAGAGAGAAGCTGCACCTCCAGGATCAGATCAGCATTGGGAGGCACGGGTGGTGTAGAGCTGTCGTAAAGCGACGAGTGGCTCGTGAGGAAAGCAAAGAACTGTACGCAGTCTTTCTACTGGTAAACCTTAGTTTAATGGATGCATAGATATCCAAGGTGGTACCTTGCTGTGAGCAATAGATCTCACATAATCTCACAGTGTCTGGGTTTTCGGTCTCACCTCCCCAAGGCTCCGTATGCATATTTAGCAGCTGCTTCAACTAAGGCTTTTTCACCCATCTCCATGAGCTGTACAGTCAGATCCAGTGCCTGAGAAGAGCGGCGAAAGGTTATTAAACCAAAGCCCGAGGCATACCTTCAGAGGTCCACTCCTCATTAAATCCAAAAGCATATACCTGAATAACATCACCATCACCGAGGGTGAAAGAGAGGTTTGACTCCTCCTCAACTGTGGTGCAGTCTGTGAGAGTGGTCTTGAGATAAACGGTGACTGTTTGGCCCTTCTGAGGTTTGCTGTCAGGACCACCCCCAGCATCAAGAACCTTCTTTCTCAGATGCCCATTCCCTGCGTGCAAGTTGTTTTAAGATTACTCATTAAAGTCTGCAGATTTTATTTATTTCAACAAGCTTTCTCAAAAGATCTCATTCACAAAATGGCTCTTTCATATGCAAAATAATAATAATAAGCTTGCTTACCCAACACATCTAGCCACTCATCTTGGGGTGGAGATGGGCTCGGGTCTGTAGCAGCTTCTATGTCCACACTATTATTTGCTTGACTGCTTTGTTCCTTTCCATTGCTTGTGTCTTCTAAAGGGGGGAGGTCGCCTATATCATCATCACCATCTTCCAGCATCTCGAAGTCCTCCCCGCTGTCTAGCAGACAGGTTCGACTTGACTTCTTCCCTTCTGAGTCGTGGATGTCACGAGAAACATTCAAGAGTGCATCGTCTTTGTCGTCCATCTGGAAAGACATCACACCCCCCCCCCCCCCACACACACACACACACATATTAATGAAAGAAACAGATGTGATGTTTACTGTCATCTACTCTCACGAAAATCAAATAGAAAGATCCCAGAGATCACCACTGATAGACTCGTCATTGTACAAATTAACTTCAACATCTTTTAAGCCAAGTGACTAGCTTCTCTACTTACCTAAGCTGTGCTATCTCAAATGTAACTGCCATGCGAGTGTTTTAACCTGATCAGATACATTAGGTTAATTCTTTAAATCATCTCGCTGTATATGGGGTAACTTGTGATTGACTCGGATATGCGGTTGCCCCTGTTAGCCCCAGGTAGCTAACGTTAGCTCGCTAGCCAGCACGGCTAAAAACAACATTCCCTCTAGAGAACATTGCTGACCGTGTGGTTTGCGAACGCTAGTTTTGTTCAGACGACATTTCACAGGTATTTCACACTACACAATGACATTTCCTAACACACCTGTCACGAGTCCAGTCTTTACTTTTAGACAAAAACGACACACTCTCACTCCCAAAGGCACTACGGCTCAGCTAGCTGCTCGACTAACGCCTGCTAGCTAATAAGTTCAATTCAGAGGAAAATATTTGGGGGGGGACCACATGCATGTATTTTATTAACTATCAATATGTCAATAAAACCACGATTCTCATATGACTTTTTGAAAACACAGTTTTGCAACTTATCTGAAAATGCAATGTTGCACTTAATTGCCTCGCGGCTAGCTGGGTTAGCCAAGTCTTTCGAGAACTTTCTGCAAACTTTCACACCAGCTAGCTTAGCTTAGCTTAGCTAAAATAGCTAGCGAGCTAGCTAGATAACATGACTAGCCTGAGCAAAGAACCTTTACTGGAACATTTCACAAGACACGCGCTGATAGCGGGAACATTTTCGGGTTTCCCTTTAACAGACGCCACACACAAAACTGCAAAAGAACGAGACACTTACCTCAGTGCAAAATAGATCATTAAACACAAGAAATCTGAGATAGAGGACAGTGGACTTTGACAGCAAATCAGACCGTACCACTTTTAGAACACGAGCTGTGGTTGTTTCAAAATAAAAGTTACTGGAACACAAAAATCATGCGTTTCATATGCACTGATGATACATTTAAGGAAAATATGAAAGCAAGTAACATATTAGTATAAATTAATGCTTTTGAATATTAATAATTTCCAACATCCTATATTAGGATGTTAGGATTAGAACTTGGTTAGATACTGCATTAATATGAAATTATTAACAAATTACTAATTGTCAAAATAAAGGTATTTATTTATTTCGGTTAAATAGAAAGTGGTTAAAAAGAAAGCTCAGACCCAAGAAAATATCAAATTACATTTATTATTGACGCAGCCATTTGTGTTTGATAAGCAAATTTTTTTTCTGTCAGTCTAAAGAAACTTTACAATATAAAGTAACATACAAAGGACATCTTTATTACCTACACAAGACACCTAAGTCCCTAAGACACAGATCCAAACTACCCTACCATGAAATACAAAGCAAACCCAATAAGACAGACTGCTTCATACTGAATACTGTCATGTCGCCAGAAAGGACAATGAAAGGTACAGGAAATTTCCATTTATCCCTTCCCTCACCCTCCCTCCAAAATGCACCCAACCCTTCCCCAGTTCTTCCTAATGTTACAGTATTATACATCACAATAGAAGTACAGAGATGGCCCACAATTGTACATTTAAGGACCGAGATCAGTAAGAGTCAGTCTACACAGAACCATTTTAAAATTGAAAATCGGAAGCAGACGTTTAAATTGACCAATGCATTGTTCGCAATATCTTGGTGAGTATTCTTATATTGAGAACATATTTTAGTCCCTTGATTCAATGTGTCATTTGTAAGATGGGTTGCCTTCATCTCTCTGATGGTTGAGATTTTATATTGCTGTTAATCGGGACTATAACATTATGAAGTTGTCCTGCAGAAGGTGCAGTTGTTTTCATTAAAACTGGATTGCATACTGAAGTTAGATTTATCTGGATCTGCATAATTATTACTACAATTTATTAATTTGTTACCTCTCTCTGTCCTCTTGAAAATTATATACAACTCTGTCTTCAGACTCACAAATGTTTTTCTTTTACAAATACACTGCTGTATTCGCAAATACCACAAACGTTTAAAATGTTTACAGTAAATTTGAATCTGATTCAAGATATTAATTTAAAAAATATTTTCTAGTATCCGTATTTTATGTGTTAGGGGGTCTCCCTCAATTTCGTACTTTACACCAAACCATCTCTTTAAAATACAAAAACACAAATTCTTTATAACTTATTTTCAGCTGTATTTGTTGGTTGTGACTGACATATCAAAACATGTCAATGATATCAAAATGCATTTTACAGTATTTACAATAAAATCAAAAGTTGGAGGAATTAAGAAAAGGTGTAGACTGGGATGGGGCTGGGAAGGAGGCTGTGCACCAACCATGTCGGAGAGAACCATCACCCCTCATAATCCTGCCAGCTCGGAGAGCACCATCACCCCTCATAATCCTGCCAGCTCGGAGAGAACCATCACCCCTCATAATCCTGCCAGCTCGGAGAGAACCATCACCCCTCATAATCCTGCCAGCTCGGAGAGAACCATCACCCCTCATAATCCTGCCAGCTCGGAGAGAACCATCACCCCTCATAATCCAGCCAGTTCTAAGAGCACCATCACCCCTCATAATCCAGCCAGTTCTAAGAGCACCATCACCCCTCATAATCCAGCCAGTTCTAAGAGCACCATCACCCCTCATAATCCAGCCAGCTCTGAGAGCACCATCACCCCTCATAATCCTGCCAGCTCGGCGAGCACCATCACCCCTCACAGTCCATCCAGCAGAGCGCGCCTGATTCTGTCAGACGGCAAGTATTCGTCACTACCACATAGTCACGTGGACAAAAAAAAAAGCATTTCCTGTGAAGGCCCAATCAGATTGCGGGTCTTTGAGAGATGTAAGAGCAAGCACAAATTTAAAGACATCCCATAAAGCACAGTGATAGGGGTCATCACAACACTTAACGAGCAATTAGAATGACAGGGTGTTTGACTGAGTTGATCGCTGTGGCTTATCGTACTATCCACAGAGAGGAGATTCAATGGAAAGTGACCAAAACCCCCAAACTACACATTCTCTAAGTGCACATCTGACCACATGATCTAAATGGATGCTAAAGAAAAGATGGAACCACACATAAGATTCACAGACAAGTATTGTATTGAAAATACAAATGAGATCCAATGACCAATAAGAGAAACAGGTTGTATTTACAGGCATGGGACTAAAAACATGAGGAACTGCCATGGTGCCTGTAGGCGGAGTTAACATCATGATGCCCCTCCCCCAGGCACTCAGGTAGGATTCTAAATCATTTCAAAATCAATACATGATGTCAAAGTCACAATAAACATTAAATGACAGCTTACATTTAACCGTAAGGGATTTGCAATGTATAGACAGGTGAGGTCTGCAGATGAACTGATTACAGTTTGGATGCTTTGACAAGGCAAGTTTAGAGTAACTTTGTTTTATAGCTATGCTGTGAGTGAAGCCTACTGACGGTGACTGCAATAAGCTCGTCATGCTACACAACAGAAACACAATAAAGAGAATACATTAACACAAAGATTGGGGACCATGACAGGCAGCTGAACAGAACATCTCGGAGGATGCTAAATGTTCTACAAACGTTTCATATCCAGTGCTGGACAGTGACGGAGTGACAGTGATAGTAACTGTGTGATAAACAAACAGCTGTCTCCTGGACACAGACTCAAATACTGGGACAGCACATTGGACTGTGATATTCTGGTAGTGATGATATCCGTTCTACGTAGAACACAGGAAGAGGTATATGTAAGATGCGACAAACAACCAAAACAAAGAGACAAACAAATACCTAAAATCATGTAAACAGAGGTGTCATTGTGCATTCTTGAGTGTGTGCTTATTCTGTTTTAGATGTCGTTGAGATACAAATGTGCCCTTTACAGGAAAATCCATAAATCATGACTACATCATAGCAATATCAATTATGAAAATCATAACAATAATATAATCAATAATATACAAATATATCATAATGAGACCATTGCCGCCCCAATGCATCACCAGTTTAGCTTTTCCATTTCAGAATGTACACAGCAATCAAACATTAGGCTGACTCCAACCTCCCCCTTCGACTGCTGATCAAAAGACACTGAAATACAGGAGAGAGAATGAAACAGGTCTGAAATAGGCCACCAGCCTCGGTGTTGGACAGCAGACTGCCGTTTACACACACACACACACACACACACACACACACACACACACACACACGCGCACGCTATCGCTCTCTCTGGGCCCTCACTGTCCTGGGCCGGTGAGGATGGAGGGCAGACGGGTGGGGTGGACAGGAGGTTGGGCCTATGGCTCGCGGCCTGCTTCCTTCCCGTGGACGTCGTCATGCCGGCGTGTGGCTGGGCGGTTCGTCTCGGAGCCCTGTGCTCCCGGGCCATGCCGGCTGACCGAGGGGGGGCCTCCCCACACACACCGGCCACCCACCACCACCACCACCACCACCACCACCACCACCACCACCAGCCGGGAGTGTCAGAAGGGAGGAGGAGGAGATGGGGCGGAGAGTGGGGACCCCGTCACACACAGCAGAGCGGACGGGGAACGAAAGCAAGAAGGGAAGAAAGGTAATAAAATAAAAAAAAAAGATGAAATAAAAAAGGTGAGGGGAAAAAAATCAAACACTCATCGTCATGTTGGGTGAATACTGCAGAGAGAGAGAGAAGAAGGGAAGGGTGAAGGGGAGAGGTGAGCATAAACTACACAACTACATGCTGTAGATCAACTCCACATAAAAGATCTCAATGCTGTCTTACTGGAATCATCAAAATGACTATCGTGCCCTACACTGTACTCTAAGACCCTGCATTTTAATCAATTTATTAATTATTTCTTTATGCAGCATTAATCACTAATTGATCCAGGAGAGATACAGGGATTCTGCCATTTCAGCTTTAGGAGTATAATTTATACTCCAAAAACAATGAGCATAGAGCCCAACTACTGATAAGTAAAAGTAAGTAAGTAATTCCTGAAAATACTAGAGATTAATATTCACTTTGAATGACCTGCATGTAGCCATTTTTAATAAAATGTATTCAACACTGAATACAAAGTGCAGCAGCTTGGTGGTCATGAACAAGGGGCAATGTGGGGGTGAAGCAGAATGCCGCGTGTCAACACTCACACTTTCACTTTGGAATGGGTTTAAGAAGTTGCCTGCCATCTCTCCATCGTCTCGCGGAGTCCCCGGAGGGTTGTTCATACCCGCCATGTTGTTCGGAGAGTTCTAGAAGGAATGCAGTAAAGTCTGAGCACCTGGTATGTCGGGCTGCTTGGGCATCTCTGAGAAAGGTGAGCGGTCTGGAGAATGGCGCTGAACTCTACACCACCTCAGGAGGAGAAGCTTACCTTGGGCAAGCCATCCATGTCCCCCGAGCCTGTGGAGACAGGAAGTGTCATCACCATGACTACGGTGTCTACTACGACTTGGGTATCAACAGAGCGGGCCTGTGAAGTCGGTTGCCAGGTTTTACGAAATCAACTCCCGTTACATCTATGCCGACTATGATTTACCTATGTACCAAGCAGGATATCCATCTCACAGAAGTGACAGGTTGCCAAATGAGGTTTTAAGCTGGAAACTGAAATAACAGAGTTTACACTCAGACAAAGAAGCAAGTCTCACCTAGTGACCCGTTCATATGGTGCGGTTCCATTGAGCCCATTCCACCCATAGGGCCATCAGGACCAGGCCCCATTGGGAACTACAAGTACATTAGATGAGAATTAGCAGCTCATACCAATGGGGGCATTATCGTGGGATTCCAAAATCACTAACAGACAAACAAATGCGTAATCTGTATGAACTTACGTTAGGCCTGTTGCCACCAGGGCCAATTGGGTTCATCATGGTGTAGATGTTTTCACTGGAATTTGTCGAGTCTGGTTGAGCATGAATACAATGGTTAACACAGAAGCCACGTGTGAAGTAGGAGCGATAATTCAACTAGTCACAAGGCTTCAGCTTAGGCCTATTAAAACCAACGTACGTTTTTTAAAAATGTGCCAAATTGTGTTTGATACAACAAATTTATGCTGTACTCAAGACTCGTTTTTCTCGTTTGCTTGACTGAAAGAAAGGTTCACATTGTGGGCCTGAAAGGAGTGGCAGAGCCCTCACTAACCTCCTGGGCTGGGCATGATGGGCGTCCCTGGGGGTCCACCACCCCCCGGAGGTCCCTGGGAGACAAAAACATGCAAGTAAAGGGATGAAAACAAGAACTTTCTGGCTTGTTGGAAAACACACGGCGACAGAACGCTTTAAGACCAGAAGACCCAGGGTGCGGTGACACTTACCACATAGTTTCCAGGTGATGAAGATGAGTATGCTATCTGTGGGGAGTTAAAAATATACAGTTTAAGTGACATCAAGAACGTCGGTCCACTGAGTGACCTGATTTCAACGTCATAGGAGAAAGACTTACTGAGTTTGCATTAGGATTTGGCCAGGGACCTCGGCCACCCGGACCCCTTCAGGAGAAACCAGAGAAGCAGTCAATTAGTGGCTGGCGTGTATGTGGGCGTGTATGTGGGCGGAGCATCCCCCACATCAACACGGACATCGGACAGCACACAGGAGCGTTCCCACTCTGACTCACATGTTCATTCCAGACATGGCCGGCCCGCCGAGAGAGTTTGGAGGGGGTCTCATCCCGCCGCCATAGTTCTGTGCAGAGGTGGACAAGCGGACTTGGTTAGCGAGGACTCCAGTCATGGAGGACACCAACAACACACCGGTCTCTTTGCATAGTACAGCAGTTAAACATTCGGACTGACCTGTGGACCCATGCCGCCCATTCCCCTGGGCGGGTTCATCCTCATCGGGCCGCCCATGTTTGGATGTCCTGGGTGGGGTGGAGATGTATCGTGAAGATGTCCACGTGCCTTAAACATGTTCTTGTTTTAACGTGTGGTGTGCGGGCCGTGGCGATTGACCTACCTTGCGGTCTCGTGGGGTCCAGACTGTTTGGCAGGAGTGGCTGTGACCCTGGGACGCCTACAGGAGGCTGAGGGAGAAAGGGGAGGAGAGACGGGTAAGGACACAAAGGATGAAGAACAGAGGAGGCGGGCCCGTATGTGAAGGGGGCGTGTCCAAACCTGATTTGGCATGCGGAGTGACGGACGGGGTCCACCTGGGTACCGTGGTGACATGAATGGCTGGTAAGGAGAGAGCACAACAGCCAAGATTTATCCATAACAGTCAATAATTTGACACCTCGGACAAATATATTTTGTTTGTGACTGAACGTGAGGTATTTGGGAAGAAACAAAAATACAGAAAAATACTGAACAGAAAATGTAATACGAAATAAAAGAAATAATAGAAAAAGTTAAATACAAATTAAAGATAAGGATGGAGGCAAGACTTTGAGATGAGGAAGAAAGGTAAAGTGGTAATACTAAAAATGAACCAGTAGAGGGAGCAATAACACCACATGAAGAGTTTGTGCAGGATGAGTCCTATAAACAGCGTCTCTACAGAATATATAAGGACAGTGATGTTGCAAGCTTCCCAGCAAGATGTTGCAAGACATTCCACACACTTAACAAAAACCAGTACAGTTAGAGTTGGGAAAGTAGAAAAATACATATTATGAAGATAGATGTGGCAACACACACACACACACACACACACACACACACACACACACACACACACACACACACACACACACACACACACACACACACACACACACAAGAACGTGGGCCAAACCACTCAGGTACAGTAGCCCTCTTGTTTCCCTCTTGAATTACACACATCAAACTGGATACTCCCGCAGCGATGTGTACAGAGCACAGACACACTAGGCCACAACAACAAACAACATGGCCTTCACAAACAATTAAACACGCGCCAGGGCTGGGGCCGGAGACGAGCTTACATAATGGCCGTGCCCTTATGGGAGGCTCTTCCGCCATATCCCTTTGACGTTTGGAGAGAGGCAGAGTGCTTATCGGTTCGTCCCGAAGGCGTGAGTGTGTGTGACTGTGGGCTGGGGGATGTCTCGGTGCATCTGTGTAAGCATGTGAATGTGTGTGCGTGCGTGTGTGTGTGTGTGTGTGAGTGCTGCATTATTAATGGGATATTGATGGGAGATGGGATAGTGTGTGTAGGGCTTAAGGAGGGAGCAGCTATGGAGTTCTGGCCAGATGAACCTCTTCTCTTCATAGGCTGGGCAACAGCGTACATTATTTATCCAGCATCACTGCTGCCGTCCGGAAGCAGGGTGTTTGTGTGTGTGTGTGTGTGGCTCCTTCTCTCTATGCGTGTGTATGTTTCTGTATATATGTGTGTGTGTGAGAGAGCTCTTTCCTAAAGGATACAGAATGAGGTAATGTACTATGGTGCACAGGAGAGAGAGAGAGAGAGTACATGCAATGAATCGAGCAGGAGTGTGAAAGGGTGAAGGAGATGGGGAGAAGCCTGTGAAGAAGCTCAGTAAAATGGGCCCCCGTATAGGGCCTCCCTGCTGGAAGAGAGCCAATCCTGCAGCGGCAACACTCGGACCGGGCAGAGCTCGGTCCCTCCGATCACATCACCACGGCCCATCTGTACGGCTCCTTCACTTCACCAGCCATTTCCCTCGCCAGCATATCCTCAAATATACCCGGCTGGACCCAGGAGGGTCGGGTCGGCGCGTTATCGTGCGCACAAGGAGGCGGGAGGAGAGGACGGAGAGAGAGAGAGAGAGAGAGAGAGAGAGAGAGAGAGAGAGAGAGAGAGAGAGAGAGAGAGAGAGAGAGAGGAGTGGCATACCTGACCGTGGGGTCCCATCATGGGGTTGTTGGGGTTGTGTGGGGGCGGCTGGGAGTGGGGAGAGGGCTGTGAACCAGGGGGGCCCTGGAAGAGAGACGGACAGAGACAGACAGAGAGAGAGAGGGAGAGAAAATGAGGAAGCTGACCCATTAACACAAGTATGCACAAACCGTTCAAACAGAAAGCGTTATTAGTCTGCATCACAGCACCTCAGAAGAAATTCATAAAGCCCTATCATACGAGAGCAGATGATGACTCGGTGCTCCAGCGAATGCGTAATGGCAGTTTGGATTACATTCTGACTGAACGGGGTCCAGAGTCTACAAGCTAGACTCCAACAGTAAATCCCTTAGGACCAAAAAAATAAACCCAGGCATTCAAACTTGCTCTCTCACTCCATTCATATTTTAGTTGAATAATGATCTCCGGAGCTGCTCCATGGTGCAGGGAAACAATACCTTTCAGAAAAACGCACATTTAATTACAGTACGCACATTTTGCTTAATTTAGCTGAATTCCTAGCTAACAAGGAAGTCACATAATGAGACAAAAGTGTTATGGGTGTTGCTGACATCACGGACACGGGTCTGCTGAGACAATACACCAGGGTTCTCTTTATAGGGAAATCACCAATGACAAGCCAGAAGTCAAATCAGCAGAAGTGGGTCCTTAGGGAAATTAATCCATCTCAGGCGCCACGTTCCTTCTGACGCTACTTTTCTCAAGTGATTATGCATTTTGTGGAAGATCAGACCAGCAAAATGATCATGTATGTCTCTTCCACCAAACTCTACAGGTCTCAAAAACAAGCAACGGGCACGATGCCATCGGCACCAGCCGTGTCCAGGTCCCAGCCAGGGTCCGAGCGGAGTCCTGCGCTGTAGATACAGCTCGTGGACCATTCGCTTGTGTCTATTTGCACCGTCAGCAAAAAGTGCTTGTGTCGTGGAATTGGGCATCCACCCACCCCCTCCACCCACCCTGCCGAGGACCGCCAACGAGGACCCGCCACGCTGCGTGTCTAACTGCCCCGTGGGCGGGCGGGACCAGAACCGTTCCACCTGCGTTGCCAACGCCACAATAACATGGCTGCTTAGGTGGGGAGGGGGGGGGGGGGGTTGCTGGACGGCGTGAACCTCCCCCGCCACATGCCTCTCCTGCTGGGCGGGGCAGCTGCTCCAGCCCCTGCCCCTGGGCTCCAGCACGGAGCTCCTCCACTAGCCCCTCCACCCTGTTAGCAACTCTTGTTTGGAGTGAATGGGCAAGGCATATGGCCTTTATGGTAGTGCTTGCTCCTGTAGAGAGCAACAACATGAGCGTGTGTGTGTGTGTGTGTGTGTGTGTGTGTGTGTGTGTGTGTGTGTGTGTGTGTGTGTGTGTGTGTGTGTGTGTGTGTGTGTGTGAGTGTGTGTGTGCGCTGGTGAAGGTGGGGGAGAGTGTCTGCTAAATGAAGCAATTAATAAAATCATTTTCTACCCAGCTAAGGAGATAACGGCTTGGCACAGAACCACAGGCCCATCAACAAGCCCCTCCTGCCTGGTGTAAGAACGGTGCACTATTCCTACTGGGACAGCGCAGTAAAGGACAGCAGCGATCGCTGGGGCCAAGCACTCCAACGTCTCGCAACGGCGCCTCGACGCCACTAGGGGGCAGTGCGCAGCTGCCCACCGACTTGTTGTGCGACACAAAGCAGTGAACACAACAAAGCACAGGACAACAGCACAACGCATATTTCATTGTTGCCTCTGTGGCTACACGGAGAGACCTGCTGATACTTCCTGGACAAACAATACGGTGTAGGGAAAGTGTAAGGCGCATCGTTAATGGTTGAACGGCTAAGGATGGTAATGACGTGGCTTTTTGGAGGAAAAACAAACCCTCCAGTAATGACTGAAGGAGCCCATTCACCGTCTGCTCGATTTTCTGCGACGTTATTGGGTGATCAAACCCATTTCGGCACCACAACTCCCACAGCAGGGAGTGGATGACACTGAACTGCCCCTCCAAAGGACTTAAACCCTGTGATCTTTTGCACCTTTGACTTCAAACAAGACAGTCAATAAACCGATAAGCCACGGAACAGGGCTAAAATCCGTATTAATAAAAAAGCGGTGGGGACCGGGCAGGTACGGGGACTGGCGGTGTGCTCCGCTAACTCGGTTAGTCCGCCTCGTGGGGCGGGCGCGTCATGTGGCGCCGTGGCAACCTATCGTGCCTCGCTGGCTCCCCGGTGCAAGCCCGAACAAGA